>NC_029794.2:2266496-2280917 GCF_000816755.2 Arachis ipaensis | reverse complement strand
GTATATAAATTCAAAATAATAATAAAACATTTTGCATATAAAATATCATTGTCTGGTTGAATAAATATTCTATCTAAAAAAATATAGAAGTTATAAGCGACAATTATCAGATTATTGTCAAAATATTAACTTATTTTTTCTCCATGTAAATTTTTTATGTACATCATATCTAATAATTTGTCTTAATGTTCTTATTATGCAAAAAGAAATTTTTAATATTTACATTAAATAGATAACATCCCATCTTTCTTTTGTTTTTAACGATACTTGATTAATGGTTAAACCAATTTTCTTCCACAAAAATTAGTAAAAAAAATTTTAATTTTTAGCATTTTAATTTTTTTGTTTTGTTAATTGAAAAATTTGTGTAAACTATATAAATTAATAATGGGTAAATGCATCCCAATATAAAACAAGATATATAATTCATATATGTAATCATAGGATAGAATCATGGAAATTATTATTGTATATAATCATATTTATTTCCAAATTTTATGGCAACTTATAAAGGTGGATAATTTATTTTTAGTATGTTGATAAAAAATTTATTAACTTATATGCTATTATAATTTTTTTTTAAAATAAAAAGTTGATGTTTAATTAGTTATCTTAACAATAGTTTAATATTAACTGATTTAATTAAATTCTTTAAAATGATGATGATGATAAAAACTGAAAGAGTAAAGTATCGTTTTTGCGGAGTAAGTCTTATTTGTGTTCCTAACGTTTAAATCGTCCTATTTGTATCCTTAACGTTTATAAAAGTGATTTAATGTTATCCTATTATCAATTATACTAACAAATTAGATTATATTTTTCAATTATTCTCACTTGGATGTATTTATTCTCAATTAGGTCTCACTTGAATGTGTTCGATTTTAATATTATACCCACTATTTGTGTTTAGATTCAATTATGTCCCTAGAAAAGTGAATTATATAAATGTTGTAGGAATTAGTTTCAACATTTGATAAGCTATTTTTCGGAGTAGATCATCAATTCTATCGCAGACATGTAATTGACAGCAAGATAACATTAAATCACTTTTACAAATGTTATGGATACAAATAGGACGATTTAAACGTTAGGAACACAAACAAAATTTACCCCAACGTTGGAGACAAAAACGAAAATTTACTCAAACTGAAAATAAAAATGGGAGAGAAAGTATGAAGCAGCGGAAGGATAAGGTGAGAGATTAGTGATTACACAAGAATGAATACTTCTTCTCTCTCCTTCCTTCATTCACCATTCCCAACTTCCTCCTCCTTCCTCCCACTCAACCCGCAAACCCCTTCCTTTTCTTTCGTCGTTGAAGCGCATTCCACCACCCGCCGCCAAGACAGGACCGCCCGCCACATCCGCATCAGGAAGAAGGTCCCTTTTAATTACATTGCTTCTTTTCTAAATTCTGAGATTAGTTAGGGTTTTTGCTGGCTGTTTTTACGGTTTTACCCCTCTTCTTCTTTCCTTGCTTTTTGAATAGTTCATTGTTTACACTAATTTCAAGTTGTTGACATTCTAGGAACCAAAAGGAGCCTAATTTAGTGGATTAAAAGTCAATTCTTGCCCAACAATATGCAATTGTATTTTACACCTATTTTATCTATGATTTTGTTTGTTTCTTCTCTCGTTGCTGAATATGCATTGATTTATTTGTTTTTCTGCATTGTTGGCTATGGCTTTATAGGTAGAAACTCAGGTGCATTCTACTTGAAGTTGATATCTGAGAGCCCTTAAATGATTTGACTGCTTTCACTAAATCTTTATCTAACGGCTCTCAGGTATCAACTTCACGTGAAGTCGACTTCACCCGAGTTTTTATGGGGTTTATATTATATGCACTATGTTGTGCTTTATGATCCATCTTTATATTTAGCGGAAGTTCATAAGTTTTGGTGCTGCAGGGTTAACCGAGTCATTCGAATTGGTTAAGCATGTAAACTTAACAGATTTGAAATATTGGATTACATGATTTAAGAAAAAAGTTAAAGCAAAAGAAAATGGAAATTTCGGTTCAAGAGGGGGGGCACTGTACTCAGTTTTTCTCTTTACCTTTTTCTTCTTCTTGTTGCTAGTACTGTGCGCTGTGGAACAGTCTTTTTACTGCGAATATGGACCAAGGCATTCTTTGGTAAAGCTTTCCTTGTTGATTGTAAGTTCACCTCATGAAGAATGCAATGCATATCTGTTTTAGATCATTTTCTGTTTTGTCAGGTTGAAGGGACACCAGAAAGGCCACGATTGTCCGTGTTCCGATCCAACAAGCATCTCTCTGTCCAGGTCATAGATGACACCAACATGCACACTCTTGCTTCTGTTTCAACAATGCAGAAGGCAGTTTTTGAAGAATTCAACTACACAGCTGGTCCTACAGTTGTAAGTTCTAAAATGCTTTTGATGTTCTGACTATCGCTTAATTACTGTCATACTTCAGTCCATGTACTCGAAACATCCCGGTTCTTGTGATCAAATGTCATGTTTCCTTAATAGATAACTGCTCAATTGCTCAAATTCAAAAGCTAAATTCAAGCATCTTTGATTGGAAACCTAACGATTAATGTTTACTGAGTTTCTCAGTATCGAATGCTTACTGAATATGAAACTGTTACCTCTAATGTTGATTCGCTTTATTAATGCCAATATAGTAGAAGTTTAAGTTTTAATTTGATTCATAATGGTCCATAGACTTGTAGAAGAAAGAAACACATTTACATTTTGAAGCTTCTCCCACTTTCACTGATATCCACTTCGAGTAATGGCATTATATTTTCAACTGTTTATCACACATTAGGTTCCAAGATTTTACCATTTTTTCCTCAAATTGTTCAATATATATTGGAAGCAGGAATCCAGATCACTCAGACTAAAGAAATAATCTGAAAGCCCAAGTTTATTTGCACATGAATCTTCATATTTTCCTTTTAATCCGAGTATCATGTATAATTTGTATCTTGGCAAATAACCTTGCTTCTGTGATTGTGTTTCTGGTGTACACAGTTTGTAAGGTCTGACTCCCTTGGAAGAATCTTGCTATGTCTGCATCATATTCATACTTTCATCCACTCAATTATGATACTGATCCTTTCCTTTTGTTTCTGTTTTCTTGTTTTTGTTTTTGGCTTCAGGAAGTAGCAAAGAAGATTGGTGAAATCATTGCAAAGTCCTGTCTGGATAAAGGGATCACAAAGGTGGCCTTCGACCGAGGTGGATACCCGTACCACGGTCGTGTTCAAGCACTCGCAGATGCAGCTCGCGAACATGGTCTGGAGTTCTAAAATGATTATGCACTTGCCATGTAGTTCATTTTGAAGTTTGTTAATGATTTAACAATTCTTTTTAAGGGCAGTGCCTCTTTTCCGGTGACTTTGTGATGATCCAATGACTTCTTTCTTCTATCCATCCATCTACATCACAGTTCTTTCTATTTCCAGATTCTTATCCACCAAAAAGTAAAATCTCTTGTCCATCTATTCTAGGATGGTGTCTCATTTTTTTTCCCTCAAAACATAACTATTAGTAAAGATCTAATTTGAAATATATGTCTCCTAATATTAGGCTTTTTTATTTAAATAAAAATTTATTATTTACCAGTTTAAATGCGGATATAGAAATATACTATTTTATGCAATTTAGTTTGGCAGTCAAGAAAAATGAAAATTAAAGGGTGCATTTTCACACACCTAGGTTGCAAAAACGAGTCAAAATTATAAACCATTTTCGTGCTCCATACAAAGAAAAATGAGGAAGAAAAAGTTTCTCCCATTTTAATAGTCCCGTAGTATCATTGATAGTATCACTGGTCACATGGATGGAAAAAAGAAAAATAAGTTTCAAGTTTCAACAGTTGATGTTATATAGAGATTAATTTCAATCCACTTGTAACATTTTAAGACAGTAGTTGGTTGGATCTAACATTTTTGTTGATACCACAATACATATCAAAAAAATTTTTAGAACTATCACTATATTAAAATTACATTCCATGAATACATTTCTTAAATTTTAGCTACCTTTCCATTGAATACATAACTAATATATATACAAGTATACAACATTTTTATATCTGGGGACTGGGAGCACTGCACCGATCCCTCAAGGAAAGTTCAGTTCCTCACTTCCTCCCCTGATTGGTTATCTGCTAAGCTCTAAACATGTTACAGAACCAAACTAGTGAACCTCTAATACAGCAGCTTTAGGAATGTAACAATATGGTGGTGTACTGGTGTCCTCATTGACAATTTGGAGACACCAATTTCAACTTCTAAATGGATCTTCTTCTTCCCAAGCTTCTGTTCTAACTTTAACCCGTTCACCATTAAAGTGAATATATTTCCACTTAAGCCCATATCGTTTTCTAACCAATTTACACTTCTCTTCTTGGCCAAGTTTTCTAAAGGCATTTGCCACTCGTCTGACCGTATCTTCATCAGGTTTTACCTGCAACTCCTCCATGTCTGCAAATATCTAACTTACAAGCATGATAGCTCCATGTCAAAGCATAGAAGAATTAATCTCATATTGCTTAACAGTTTGCATTAAGGTATAGTAAGATTGATGGTACAACAAAAATATACCTCAATAATCTTTTCCGGCAAATGATGATGATCATATAACGTGACCATTCTAGAAAACAATCTCTTTGAGACAGAACGTGTGTGTGCATGAACAATCATATTCCACAATGATTCTGCCTCATCTACCCTCTTATCCATATCAAATGCCAGAAGAAGGGTGTCATATGTTCCCATTGTTGCTCCTTGGCCTTTGCTTAACATCCACTTTGCTACCTGAGGATTGATAAGCAGTAAGATTCTTTTCCATTCCTCACAGAGTAAACAAAACAACATATCATTACAGTTGTACATTGTAAAGGCTCAAACTCAAGCTGGATGGCATTCTCAAGAATATCAAAACATTATTATGAAAATAAAGAAAGAAAGAAAAGAAATATACAAAAAGCACATTGATATATATTAAAGTACTAAAGATCCAAATCAGTGATGTGAGTATTTTATATAGACTGCAGCTTGAACAGCTGAAGGACCATTTCTTGAGCTAAAGACCATTCTTCACTTATATAATAACATAAACCATGATTGATATAAACAATTTTGGCTTTGGTAGAAACTCAAATTCAAACATAAAAAGTTTTACCCATGAACTATCTTTCATCTCATGTGGAAGCAATTTCAGCTTTGAACCAAGTCATGGAAACATTTAATGAACACTTCTCAAACAAACCATAATTATTAGTTGTCAAATAGTGTCCCAAAATTTGCAGAAGTAAATGAAGAACTTAGTATAACATACTTGAATTACACGAAGCCATTGTCTCCTTTTCCTTAAGATTTTCAAAGCCTTGGCTGCTGCTATCACTGGGAACTCTGTCTCCCAAGCAGTCCATTTGTCTAAAGCCCCATAAACAGCCTCTTTCTCATTAGGAAGCTGAGATACCTAACGTTCCAATATTCAAAATGCACAAAAATGAACATACATAAATATATATATATTTTTAAAGGTTCATTTTTTTTTTTCTAACAAAATTCCAAACCGAAATTAAAAAATTGGTATGAACAAACATACAATTCTAATAAGGTTCAATGCCTTCTGGCCAGATTGAGCAGAATCTCTGCTTTTCCACAAGTGGTGCTCTTTCTTTGCCACTCTCTTTTTCTGCTGCTTCTTCCCTTGTCTAAATTACATGTGAATTGGAACATGAAGCATGAGTAAATGGTTAAAAAACATAAAATCACATAAACTATAATATCATTGAATAATAAGTGCAATAATAACTTACTTCTCCTTCTCTGAAAGACTATTGCTTCGGGAAATGTTGGAGTGACCAAGTGAGGAATCAAACGCACAATAGGCATCACTTCTCTGCAATTGAATACCAGAGAAGTGAGAATTTTTTTTTTCTGAGCAGAATAAGCTACACAAAGAAATGCAATTACTTTTGAAAATGTTCTAACGTTATGTGAGATGGATAGTGTTGTTATTGAGAAAGAGAAACTATTGTTGAGCAAGAAGTGAGGTTGAGCCCTAGTGTGACATTTGGGTGATGAAAGAAAGGGGCAAATAATTGAGTTTTGAAGTGTTTGAAGCATCGTGGTTTTCTTCGGGGGACGAGAACGGAGCACAACAGCAGCAAGAGAGAAGCGGCGGCACCGTGGCGGAGCTCGGAGGCAGGGTTTGGGAACTGAGCTGAGTTGCTGTGAGACAGTGAGAGAGGATCGAACAAGGACTCGCGAGGAGCAAGGTGGGCTTCAATTGGTTTCATTGTGGGCTTCTATTTGGGCCAACATGGGAATATTTTTTACTAATTGGGCCACCAGTTTTTGAGATGTTGTGGAGAAAATATAAAAGATCATTAAGCCCACGATAATTTAGTTACCAAAAAGCACAGAAAAGACAGTATTGAATCGATTTACTACACTTCAATAATTCTTCAGCTTTGCTATTTTTGGTGGGGTTCTATTTTGCATCACTATAAGTCTATAATAATCTTTAATGTTTCCCTAATAAATTAAACAATGTATGGATAAATATTGAATATATGTTATGCTATAAAAATGATCCTCACCAATAATAAGTGATGGAAAGTGTATATATTAACTTGTAATTAACAGGATCTATTGTTCAAAATTTTTAGGCTGCATTTGTTTCTAAGAATAAGACAGTACAAGACACTAAGAACAGGACACAGGATAAAACATTGATAGATAGAAACACAAAATTTTATATTTTTATATTTTGTTTGATGATAAACTAGAACAAATTATAAAAATTCAATTTGTTCTTATTTTTTTCATTCAAAATATTTGAGATGAAAAATATAACAATAAAAATATAATTATAAAAATTAACAAAAATAATAAAAGAAAAAATAAAAAATAAGTTATGTTCTTTGTTAGTGCTTTCGTGTCCTTTCTATCAGGATAGATACAAAATATACTAATTTAGTGTCTTTGGATACATTATCTCTATCCATGTCTTCTCTGCCAAACACAATTTTATATCTCAATGTCCTATCTCTGTAAACAAATGCAGCATAACTGACGTTCTTATCAAGATAACAATAATGTAAATATATAATATAAATATATAACAAAGTAGTTTTCTCAATGATTAAGCCTTCAATCCACACTTGGATTAACCTACACCTCTCATTTCATTCTCTCCCCGAACAGTCTAACACGACATTTTCTCTCTAATTTTTTATTCCTAGGGTTTAAACTAAATATTCCTAATTTCTTATCATCCATTTGGTGTACGTATTCGTTTTATAGTTATTCAAACCAACTATAACATAAATGTCAAACACTTGTTCATTTATTTATTTTATATTTCCATAAAAATAGGTCTCGCTTACATGCATTCAACACGCATAAGTGGATAAATGAATAATCACAACATCCTCATAGTCAAATCTCAAGTGCAAGTAGCATCAATTTCTTAAAGTTCATATATACATGGAACAATCTAGAATGACGTTGTTTGCATATATATGATGTTGTAGAGGTTCAAGATTTCTCAAATAATAAAAATCACATCCTAAAAGAATCCAACATTAAGATCTCTATATATATTCCGATCCAAATTAATTAAGCTCTAGATATTTACTCAAACATTTCTTTAGAAAAAAGTATTAGCTATTATAGAGTAAAGTATCGTTTTGGTCCCTTAATATTTGGGGTAATTCTTAAAGTTGTCCCTAACATTTCAATCGTCCTATTTAAGTTCTTAACGTTTCAAAATTAACTCAATGTTGTCCTGCCGTTAGATATCCGTTAATAGAATTGACGGCGGGACAAAATTGAGACGATTTTGAAACATTAGGGACTTAAATAGAACGAACACGTTAGGGACAAAAACGATACATAAAAATAAATTTTAATTTAATTTTATCTTTCAATAATATTAACATATGAATAGTAAATAAAAAATATTAAAATTATGACTCTTTGGTGTACATATAAGATAATTTGAAATATATAACAAAACACAGTTTAAAATTTAGTAATATTAATTATAAAAATTTATTAATTATGGATATTATATATATGAAATTATGGATGTTATGAGTATGAAATTATGGATGTTATTAATATAAAATTTTGGATGTTATGTGTATCTTACTTAATTATGGATGTTATGTGTATAAACTTGTGGATGTTATGAATAAATTTATCAATTGAATAAATTAATTTAGGTATTTGACATTTTTTTTTCAAATCTAATTATAGTAAAATTTAGAAATATATGTGAATTAAAATAAATCATTTTCACTTTGAAAAACATGAAATAAATTTTTAAATTATCAAAGACGGTGATTTAAAAAATTATACGTTGATTTAAATGTATAATGTCTTCAAAAATAAAATATTAAAATATTTTGAATCATGATTTATTAGTATATATGTAAAATAATTTGAACTACATAATAAAATATAGTTTAAAATTGAATAATATTAATTGTAAAAATATATTAATCATTGAGTGAGTTCGTCTGTTGTACAAATCTTCAGCATTGATTATAATAGTGGCTAATAAAAAGGGATATGATTTTCTAATTAATATCATTAATTAGCAAATTTGATAAGAACGGTGATAAGTAGAATGAACGGTGATAAGTAGAATGATAAGAGAGTGAAGTAAAAAATAAAACTGTTATTAAATGATATAAATGAAATAAAATATAGAAAGTTTTGGCTGATTATGGCTGAAAAATTTTGGTTACCAAACTTTTTCCTAGTTTTATATATCTTTGCTAATCATAAATTTGATCTCTTCACGGAGAGTGTATGTGTTATGTTGAGCAATAGGAAAACAATTAAACAAGAATTAAAGTTTAATTCATGATATCGAAACTTGTATTATGAAGGGGAGGGTTGGGATGAAGTGATGGAAGCAAATTAAGAAATGGAATTGTAAGAGCATCTCTTGCGGAGGAAACTAACCTTGTTGCTTGGACAATACAAGTTACTTGGAATAACCAAAGAGGTATATGTATGTATGTATATATGCCTTAACTAAACAAATAAAGGGAGCAATGAAAGATAATAATTAAAGTCGAAATGAGATAAGAAAATAAAGGAGACTTGCACGAAAACAGCGTTGGGGAACGTAAAAAGAAAGCAGACCTAATGATTAGAAGATTAGGGAGAGATTAGGGGGGGTTATAGCTAGCTAGAGAGAGAGCACGTGCGTCAATAATGAGTGGTTGACAGGTGTGTATGGTTGTGGGATCCACCAAGATTCTGTTATGTCATCGGGAATTGAGAATTGGAGCCGCGAGATGCGCCGTCTTCGGCCAAATTCAATATTTCGTTCTAACCACGCTTTCTCATCAGTTTTTGGTTTTACCGTTACTATAATAGTGGCTCGGCTCGGCGCGGCTCGGCACGGCTCTCACGCTATTACTGCAGCGTGTGGTGATTAATAAGCTGATTTAGTTTACGTAACATCTGAGTAACTGAGTTGCGTGATTACGATCCAAACACACATCCCAGGCTGGATCGGAGCTGCCATCAAAGTCAATAATGTTAGTGGTAACTTGGAATGGTTTCGTCCTACACTTCACTGGGTTTACGTTTCAGATGAATTATTAATTTATGAAAAAGTATAGGTAAGGAAGTGTGTAATCACCCAAGAATTAAACAATTCAATTAATTATAATTATTAATAATTAATTTTAAATTTAAATTTAAAATTTAAATAATTAGAAATTGATTAAGTAAACCTAATTAAAAATTATAAAAAAAATTTCTTTCCACATCTATAATACAAAAACGGTCCCGCTACGTTATCAACAGTATATCTACCAACTTCTGCCAACTCTTATTTATAACTGTGTTTCATGGAAGTGTCTTCGTGGATGTGTCTAATAAAAATGTCTTTTTTATGATTGTGTTTAATAGAAGTGTCTTTATAGATATATTTTATAGATGTGTCTCTTTATATATGTATTTAAAATATAATAATTAATTATTGTTGACAATAAGTTGGCAGATAATATGTTGGTACCCTATATTTTTCCATACAAAAAATTCGAAAAGAGAAAATATAGAGAGTCAATGATTTAAGCGTACAATATGTACAATAGAGGTTTAGAATGTATTAGAAATATGATTATTAGTGTTATATTGTCCTGTCAGATTACATTTTTAGGATGAGTGGTTTCATGATACGGTATTAGAGTTCTAGCTCCAACATAACATTATTATATTTCAACAATCCTAACTTTGAACTTGCTTAAGTGTAATTGGATATATGATGAAGTAGATATATGTTAGTATTAGATTGGAAAAACATCCACCCCCTCCTCAAGAATTATTTCACACAAATTAAAATAGGAGATTCTATCAAGAAATCATTTATCTTAAAAAGTTAAATTTTATATATATATAATTGTTGTTTTGAAGGTGAAGTTAAGACTACGGTGGAACACGAACCTTATAATATCGAGACACGACATTGCAATAAATCTTCTTCTTATGGGTTGGCATCTCTACGAGTGAGGTGCATCTCTAAAGATTTTTTACACTCAAATCAGTAGTAATTTGAGAGATATACAAATTACGAGTAGATATATAACATATTTTGAGTATGTGTTAAGTCATTTATTTGTTAAGGTTTAAAAGGTGAATAATATGAGACAATCCAAATAGATCCGTACAAAATGGAAAAATATGAGAAGCCAATGGAATATTTGTACAATGTGTACAATGGAGGTTTAGGGAATATTAGAGGTATAATTATTAGTGTTACCTTTTTTCATCAGCTGAAACTTTTGGGATGAGAGGTATCATGACATGGTATTAGAGCTTTAGATCCGAAAGGTTAAGAGTTCGATCTTTAGTGAATCCCAAAAGCCCATAAAAGATGAAAACGCTGACATATGTACCCACACTGGATCAAAACAAGTTTAGTTTCGATTTAACGTGGGTATATATGTCAGCGTTTTCATTTTTTATGGGTACAAATGATCATTTATTCTATAAAAATACTATTTATACACCAAAATCAGCCACTAAAATCAGTCATCAATATATATATTTGTATATAAATATATGTCTGTTTTAATTTATTTTCAATGTGTATTTATATTCTATCATGTATTTTTTACTAGTATACACATAGCATTACTCAAATTTTATATAGTATAATTTAGATTATATTTTTTATAAACTTGTATGTCTTTTAGAAGTGACACTCTTGAACGGTAAAAAGTGTACATCTAATAATATTTTTTTTTTTAAATATTCTTCGACTTAAAGTATAAATTTTGTATACATTTTTTTATCCGGCCCTTTTTATACAGTCTTTTTTTAAAATAACAAAAATCTAAGTAAAAAATTTTTAACCATAGAAGCTCTAGCTAGTAGCATGTCAAAACAATTTATATGAAACCACACCATTTTATCTGGTATGAGCCAAAAAGTTGATGAATTTTCGGAGTACTAGTAGTATGTCTATTAATCTCAAACGTGACTGACGACCCCCCTCATAGGGGAAATGCTATTTTCGTTTTCTACTATTCTAATAACTCTACTAATAGTAATTATGATGCCACTATTACTACTCTCTAATCAGTAATAATGATGACATGATGATTTTAAACCGAGTCAACAAGTCAAGATCGTGATATATATATGTGCAAACAAAATGACCACATTATGATCGCAAAATAATCCAAAACAGATCATACCACACTATTCTTCGCTAGCATTAGCATGGCTGCACTACTCCCCAGGCCACCAAGGACAAAAAATTGTTCATTGCTTTTTCTTAATAATATGAATACGGGTTTTTTTTTCGGAATATATTGATTATTCAGTGTTATAATACTAGTTTATAAGTATTCCTTTTCATAAAATATTTTAAAATTACTAATAATAAATGGTATATATAAATTCAAAGAAATTATATATTTATAATGGTTGACTAAATTTTTCTCTCATTGTGTTCTATTGAATGCTATTTCTTACTCCACTATTCCAAGTTCATACCGTAGAAAATGAACCTCAATGACAAAATTATTAGACATCAATGTAAGCAAGTTTAAGGGGCCCATTTATAGCTTGATCTTATCCGGTTCTACTAGTCGCGCAACGAGCCTATATTCATTATTTGTGATAACTTTATTTTATACTAACATGCTAATTAACACAAGTAATAAATACTATATTCCCTAGTATAATGGATCAATTGAATATTGAAGTGAAACAATAATCAAGAAGTCTACTTTAATAAAGATACTGAAAATATTTTTTTTAAAATGTTTATATGTGTTATGTTATTATTGGATATTTTTATTAAATTAGTTAATAATTTATTTTTTAATAAATCAGAATAAAATTAGTTTATTATAGCAACAATAATAAATTTAATTGTCTGTATTATAATTATTAGACTCGATTTGATCTTATTGAATTACACAATTTAAACCGAATATCTTTAAATTTTTTGATAAAAAGACAAATATATCTCTAACATTTTATTTTGCGGACATTTAAAGCCTTAAAAATTTAAAAATACAATTAAATTTCTAAAAAAATAGATTTATTGTTATTGTTATAAAAAAATCGGTTTTATTCTAATTTGTTAAGAAATTAAAAAATAACCGATTCATTAATACGTCCAATAATAATGCAACACGTAAGCGTCTTTAAACAAGGTGAAAACTCAGGTGCAGTCGACTTCACATGAAGTTAATACCTAAGAACCGTTAAATGATTTGACTGATTTGACTAAATTTTCATCTAACTGCTATCAGATATTAACTTCGTAAAATCGACTTCACTTAAATTTTTACCTTAAAAAATAGACGTTGTACGCGTCTTTATGGAACTTAATTTATTATCATGGTATTCATAAATTACTATTACAGCGTAGTAAAAGGTTTGAATTCTGCGGTAAACGAATATTCTCACAACGGAAATATTCCTTCTCTGACATTTTTTCCATATATATAGGTTAAACAAAGCGTTCAAGTAATTTATTTTCCTTTTTGAATAACTCGCTTGCGAAGAAAAAAAAACAACTATGTATTGAGTGTTAGTTATCGTTATTATTCTTGCATAACAGAAAGATTTAGTCATTATTCTCTTAACATTAAGGTTAAGGGTGTTTGGAAAGGTATAATTTAAACACAATCAATGTAAAATGATATTACTGTAGTTAAATAATATTATTGGTTGACCCTAAGTTAAACTATACCCTTGAGTAGATAGATAGCGATGTACAGAGTACAACTGTAACAATTACGTAAATAAATTGCAATGCTCTTTGATTTGTCACGTATTTAACAATTTTGCATTCATCTTCATTAATTAATGTTTGGTCCCACGGGAAAGATGATGTTGATAACATTCACGAATCTGCTATCTATCTATTATAATACTTCTAGAGTAAATATCATTTTTGTCTCTAATACTTGAGGTAAGTTTTAAAATTGTCTCTAACGTTTTAATCGTCTTATTTAAATTTTTAACGTTTTAAAATTGACTCAATATTGTCTTGTCATTAGAGATCTGTTAACAGAATTTACGACAGGACAAAATTGAGATGATTTTGAAACGTTAGGGATTTAAATAGAACGAAAATATTGGGGACAAAAACAATATATAAAAATAAATTTTAATTTTATCCTTCAATAATATCAATTTTTTACTATACACAGTATTCAATTATTTTTTAATCACATCTAAATAAATTACACTTAATCATATTACTTTTATTCTAAATAAATTAATTTTTTATAATTTTACTCTTAAAGATTTTTAGTTATCATAAAATATTTGTAGAATGATTAGTATATAAACTTGTGAAAAAAATAATATATATACAATAAAATATAAATTCTATCTTTTGTCTCTAATGTATCAAAATTCTTTAAAATTATAAAAAAGTAATTTTATTTAAAATAAAAATAATGTGATTAAGTGTAATTTATTTAGATGTAATTAAAAAATAATTGAATACTATGTACAATAAAAATTGATATTATTGAAAGATAAAATTGAATTAAAAATTATTTTTATGTATTATTTTTGTCCTCAATGTTTTCGTTCTATTTAAGTCTCTAACGTTTCAAAATTATTTCATTTTTGTCCCACCGTCAATTCTATTAACGGATTTTTAATGGCAGGACAATATTAAGTCAATTTTGAAATGTTAGAGACTTAAATAGGATGATTGAAATGTTAGAAACAACTTTAAAACTTATCCCTAACGTTGGGAAAAAAATGATACTTTACTCGTATACTTCTACGTGTAAATTCAATAAGAAGTCAATTTTTTTTGTTTGTTTGTAATTGAAATAACAAATAACATAAACGTATAACGTGCTATGAAAAAATAGATTTAGTCTACATACATACACGTATGTTACCGTATAATGATTAAAATCAT
>NC_029794.2:2262922-2266241 GCF_000816755.2 Arachis ipaensis | reverse complement strand
ATAATATAGTAATTAATTAAATCCGAGCTTTAAATTATTAGTATTCAATGAGAATATTTATGAATGGATTTAGCATATCCACGACGTTTATTTCCTACATGAACAATTAAAAGTCATTAATAGTAGTCATATTAAAAGGGCTATATACATGAGAGTCAAAGAAGGAAGAGGTGGTATAATTGACTTTGCAATTCGAATGATACCACACACGTAAAAGAAAATGCAATGGATATGGATAACTATGAATGAAGACGGAAATAGAGACCCTGCAAGGGTTTATGGAAAGTAAAGAAAAACGTGAATTTAATAAAAAAGTGAAAAACATTAAAAAAAAAAACAAAAACAAAATAGAGAATGAATAAAATGTATGGCGTGGAGGAAGCCGTGAAAGATTAGCCGAGCGGTGTCAATTAAAAATGCCGTTTAACTACACAGACAAGACAAGCTACTAGTTAATTGCAAGAAAAGGAAAACACAATATTAAAACACGGGTGGGACCCCAACACAAAATAATAGAACAATTTTTTTTTCTTCAATAATGTAATTTGAAAAAGATAAGTTAGTGCTAAACTGTTATTAAATTATAGATCTAATTCATTTTAAATTTCATTTATCTCCATTTTATTTACCATTAAATCTAAGACATGTTTAAATAAAATCAATTTTAGCATGTGAATACATTCTTTTTAAATAAATAGATGTATGTTTTCTTAACTCACTAACATCAAAACCAGCTAAAGTATTTTTTAAGGTGAAAACTCAAGTGCAGTCGACTTCACGTATCAACTTATCTAATGATTCTTAAGTATCAACTTCACGTGAAGTCGACTTTACATGAGTTTTCACCATTTTTTAATTAATATATAGTATGTACGAAAAAAAATAAACTTAAAAACACGCATGTTGTTTATTAGGTTTAATCAAATAAAAAGTAATGGAACTAGTCAAATTTTTTATAACAAGTCTATAATTTTTTCATGTTTTATTTTAAGAAAATACTCACATGATAACATCTTTACATAAAAATGACATTGTGAATTTTTAGATAATTAATCGAACATATTTAATCAAATATATAAATTCATCTAATAATCCATAATACTATCCATAATGGGTATATGAGTTACAAAATGAACATCTCCCATACTATCTAGAATAACCACATCTTCCCAAAAAACTTAAACTAATTTTCGGATTCACCAAGGATCGAACTATTGACCTTTCAGATCTAGAGCTCTAATATCATGTCATGATACCACCCATCCCAAAAACTTCAACTGATGAAAAAAATAACACTAATAATTATACTTTTAATACTTCATAAACCTCTATTACAAATATAAAATATTCCATTAGCTCCTTATTTTTTTTTTATTCAAGTTACTTATAGGCATAGAGAGAAAAATAATTAGAGAAGAGAGAGAGAGAAGAAAATGCGGGGACCGCAATGAACGCCTTTACGGTGACGCCATCTAACAACACAACACACTCAATGCTCAAACTCATCCCTATTCTATTCTTTCTCTCTCCATTCTTATTACTCTTGTGTGTATATATAAATAATCCTCCAATCCCACCTCTATTCACTGTTTCATTCCCAATACCAATTCTTTCTCTTTCAATTCTCACACCTCACCTTCAGATGGCAGACGAACTCCACGAATCCGATGTTGTATTCGCCAACCAGCACCAAGTCCAAGCCTCCAGCTGGGATCACAATAACAACAAGAACAAGAAGAAGAAGAACAACAACAAGGTACATCCGGTCGGAAGCAGCAGTGCTGATAATAGGTCGTTGCCGGTGAACATCCCGGAGAGCAGGCGGCTGACGATGAGGTCATTGAAAGATTCAAGTCAGGAGGAGGAGGAGATGGTGCCGCCGCACGTGATGGTGGCCAGAAGAGTGGTGGGAGGAGGGAAAATGGCGTTCTCGGTGTGCACAGGCCATGGAAGGACCTTAAAAGGAAGAGACCTAAGTCAGGTCCGCAACTCCGTTCTCCGGATGACCGGCTTTCTTGAAGCCTGACCTCACCGCCTCAACGTACCTCTTTTTTTTTTCTTTTTCCTTTTTTGCCCCCCATTCCATTCTTGCATATATAACAACTCATCAAAGGGAAAAGTGCAAAACCAAAATTTCCTTCTCCCCACTCTCATTAATTATTGCTTGTAACAAGCCCGGCGGGGAAATTAAACTATATAGAGAAAATTCCAGATAATTGTTATTATTCACGGACAATTTTAATTCATCATCATCATCATCAACTAACTAATCTCATCTTATTATTATTTTTATTATATCATGTTTTGCTTTCTCACGGGATTGTATTTCTATATTTCTTTATAGTTTATGCATTGTTCAAGCTAAGCATTAAGCAAGCAGCTTTCAATCAACTTTGCCCAATTTCGGAATTTCCTCCCTCATGCTTCCTTCCACCCACTACTTAACCCCGTCTGCCGTCTAATTTTTATGTATTTTGATTGGAAAAAAAAAAATTGTTCTGTAACTGTCTTCTTACAAAAATTATTCTTTGGCTTGTAAGTAGTTAAAAATCGTTTTCTTTTAACTATTCAGTAAAAATGAAAATAATAATAACTCTTTGAAAAATTACATTTGTGTATGTTACAGTGATATTGTATACGCCACTAGTTGAAATATTGTAAATTTATTTTATTTGCTACGTCAAGTTGATACAATTTTTTTATGTCTAGACAAAGTATATTTAATTATTTATATGTATGGATCACAGTAAAATATTTTTAACATTTAAATTCGAGTAATTTTTCATTCCAATCATGCTACTTTTTAACTCCTTCTCCAGTATTGTATTCGGTGAAAAATACAGAAAAAGGAGATTTTAGATACTCAATAGTTTGGTCTGTTTAAGATTGTCTTGGTTCACATTTCTTCTGCTTCACCCTATTGTTTTCTGCATTTCGTCATTAAATTGGAATATCTTTTTGAACTATAAATTGTCTCACATGTAGTGAGAGAGAGAGAGAGAGAGAGAGAGAGAGAGAGCTCTAAATTTTTATTCAATTTTGTAATTACTATATAGTTTATTCAAATAATCAAGTTAGTTAGAAGATTTTAAATTAAAATATATAAAAAGGAACTAATATTAACAAGGTAGAATACCTTAACTTGGCCAGGTCTGAAAGGGAACCAAACCAAAAACTGAAGAGGGGAACATGGCTTTTAATTATGATTTGGCAGGTTGGATGGAAAAGGATTGCTATAAATAATTAGTTGTCATTTTTTCGACATTATGTCACAACCTATATTATAGTCTTAATTTATTAAATAATAATAATAATAATA
>NC_029794.2:2261919-2262712 GCF_000816755.2 Arachis ipaensis | reverse complement strand
GTGAAAATTCAGTTGCAGTCGACTTCACGTGAAATTGATAATTGAGAGTCGATAGACGAAAATTTAGTCAAATCAGTCAAATCATCCAACGGCTCTTAACTATCAACTTCACGTGAAGTCGAGTTTCTACCAATAATATAATAATAAAAGAAAATGCACTTGATAACTGAATTTGGCATTCAAATTATAGTATCCACGCTTCTAGTTGGCATAATCTTATAGGACGTTTTCTAACAGCAGCAAATAAAAGGAATCTTTTTTCTTTAATTAATTAATTTTATTTTCTTCATTTTATATTATAAGTTACATTGGTTCAGAACTGAATAATCTATATGATTTCGGAAGAACTGTATGTATGATGTGAAATCACCAATGAAAATGTTGGTTTCCAATTAATTAGTTTTATAATAGCCTTTTGACAATGAAATAAAACTTTTTTTTTAATTGTCGAAACTGTTTATATTACTTGTTTTTGCTAAAAAAATATTTGGAAGATCACAATCAAAATAGGCTCATCTCATGCATTATTGGATTTGGACATCGTAATTTCAGGATCAAACTAACCATATTGGATGCAGGTTACTTCAATTAATAATATGAAAAAGAATTTACATTGTATTGTGTGTATGATAAAATATTGGTATATTTGATATGAACTGCTATTTGAAAATTGCTAATAGGGTATCATACTGTCGAAATACACTATTCTAAAGTTTTTGTCTCAATATGTCACGTGTTCTGTAATAGGCAAGTTTTTTGTTTAGGAACTATGTATAATAAATCATAAATATAA
>NC_029794.2:2260561-2260883 GCF_000816755.2 Arachis ipaensis | reverse complement strand
GTACTTTTGTTATTAATTTTTTTTTCTTTAAAATTAATTTTTGAATGTTGGTTGTAATTCAATTTTATTGGATAACCGGTCCATTTCTATTACTGCTACATATTGGTTGATTGAAGTAATCTCATTTCTAATATTAGTAATATAAACAAATATGTATATTTGAAAAAAAAATTAGTTTGATGGATTTTTCTTTACATCAATATATGGATAAAAAAAAGAGTAGTGTATGTTATATAGTTATATAGAGGTGGAAATAAGTGGAGTGGTAGAAATATATAACATGGCTTGTATTCGATTTGGTCAATGCAAGTCTGATTTAATT
>NC_029794.2:2255906-2256598 GCF_000816755.2 Arachis ipaensis | reverse complement strand
AATATTAAAAAAAAAAAAAAACAGAGCCAAATTGATTATGGTTGTGGCGGCACTGTTGTCTGTAATTGTGTGAAGCCAGAAATAGCTTATAGCTTATAGATGACAACGAAGCCACATGGTAGTTAACGAGGAAACGGCCCATGATGTCAGTGACACGTGTTTGCATGATTAGCCTCCTGTTCCCCAATGACCAGATCAACACACTTGTGACGTGGACGCCACGAACCCTCCCAGAGCCAAATTGATTATGGTTGTGGCGGCACTGTTGTCTGTAATTGTGTGAAGCCAGAAATGGAAGCTAGCTTATAGATGACAACGAAGCCACATGGTAGTTAACGAGGAAACGGCCCATGATGTCAGTGACACGTGTTTGCATGATTAGCCTCCTGTTCCCCAATGACCAGATCAACACACTTGTGACGTGGACGCCATCACACCCGAACCCTCCTCCAAAACTAAAAAGATACCCCATTTGTGAGGAATGGATTTTCTTCATTTTTTTTTAACAGAGTAAAGTGTGATTTCTCACCATTAATTTTATAAATAAGATTAAAAATAAATATAAAAGAAGGAACAATAAAGAATTAGAGATCATACTTTATATTGTCAATTTTTTTTAACAATTAAGAGGATCCTTCCCTCCTTTTTGAATCATTTTGCCTTCAATCTCATTATTATTTTTCATTTCAAGT
>NC_029794.2:2252533-2255225 GCF_000816755.2 Arachis ipaensis | reverse complement strand
GGATCGAAAAGATTTTTTTTTTTTACTATATTAGATACTATAAATAATTTGTTATGTATGTTTTTTCTTACTTTATTCATTAAAAAGTTCTAGTAACTCATAATAATGTTATGCCCATGTGTTTGGTTGTTGGGCAGCATATGTTGTGTCCCCTTTTCAGTTTTATTATTTTATAGTAGTTAAAGATACAATATTTATATTGACAAAAAAAAAAGATACAATATTTTATACACATGATTTTGTTGTTTTTATTATAATTTATATATCACTACGGTAGATTCATTTGAATTTCAACAACTTTGTTTTATATATACAAGTCAAATTCCTTCGCATTACTTAATATGCATCGAGTTTTCTACGTGTGTAATATAGGTTACCTAAGAAATTGTTAAAAGTTAGTTGCTATATTATATTAGTTATTGTGAAGAGTTTGGAGTTCAATATTTAACTTTTAATTACGTCGGCATTGATAATGATGAATATTATAATAATGTATGTCCTCGATCCTTTTTGTTTTAAGGCGGTGTTATAATTTTTCATTAAAATTTGTGATATATATATATAATGTTTTAATATTAAATATAGGCAGTGATATAAGCATTTAATTACTACAAGTTCTACAAGTCCTTCGTGTCTTGGCTGCTACCAGTAATACATGTGTGGTCCTAATTTTCATTAATAATTTAATATTTATATATATTTTTTAAATATTGATATTTATAATTAGTATATAGATCAGAATATACCGTACCGTAGGACCCAAAAGGTCTTCCCTTGTTATCTTTTTGTTTTCTTCCTAAGCTGGTTGAATATACTTCTCTTTTTGTCCTGATGAGATAAATCATAAATGTATGTGCTTCAATTCGTACCTTTTTTCTTTTACTACTTTAATAATTTGGTTTTGCTAATAATATTATAATGTATGTATGATGTTCACATCAATATATATAATTTCAAAGTTTGATCCTAAATGAGACTCACAATTTAATCAATGTTTTAATTAATAACCATATCATTTTTTTTCAATAATTAGGCAATTATAACCTAATGGCTAATTAACAGGCTAACAAGGAGTGACATAATTTATTCAAGTCGTTATTCATATTGTTATATATATAATTAAGATTAGATAACAATGTGAAAACTAGGTAGCTAGAGTCTATACACTGTTTGAAATTGAATATATACGTGGAAAACAGAAATAGCTCATTCTCTGGCTTTATTAAAATATATCTCTAATTCTCTATCAATAATTATTATCTCTCCAACTACACCATTATTTTCCATAGGTTTCATTCAATTTTGAATCCGATAAAGACAGTTAAGAAGGCAGCTCATCAAGCAAGGCTCAAAATTCATTGGAATATTAATTATAATTATTCCCTTGGCATAATTCCATATTTTTTTTTATCACACATCACAAAATATATGGTAGCGGCATAATGTAGAGAGGTAGATAGAGGAAGTTTCGTGCGGGATAAAATGTACTATTTGTTTGGTACGTACTGCATGGTTAATTAGATTGATTGGAAAGTAGTGTAAAAGTCAATTTAGAAGTTTTTGGAGTCTTGATTGTGACATTATTGGACAATAATAATATAAATAATATAAACAGATCAGAAATTAAAAGGGATTATTTCACTATCACTAGCTAAGTTCTCTGTTACTACTGTGCTAAATTCTCTGGACAATGAACATGTATGTTCTAGTTCGCAGCTTGCAACTGGTGATGGTGATGCCACTTCTGGGGAGGTCGGCTTTATCGGCTCTGCTTTTATTTGTTATAATTAATAAATATTAAATAAAATAAATTTAAATTATTTTTGATACCATAATAAAAACCTAAAATATGATGAATTAATTTGTATTATGCAGTAGGAAAAGTAAATTCTAATCAATTAAAAGAGAAAATTATATTTTATTCATCAAGTGAGATCTATCAATTTAAATTAAATACAGATAACATTCTAACAATAGATCTTTGCTAGAAGAGCACAAAGTACACAGACAGTTTCTCTATAAATTTCTGCTACGAAATAGATTCTTATTTTTAGTTTTATCAAAGGTTTCAAAATTATTTTCTGTTACAGACCCAATCTTTATCTTCTTTGTCACTTTCTTTATTATCACTACCACAGGAGTTTATTTGCACATTTACTTCATAAATCTTTATTTGTGGTGTTTATGGTGATATTCATAGAGAATATAGGCAAACATTTATAATTTTTTAACTAGCGAGTGAAATTTTGAACTTTTTCTTATTGTTCTATAGTACTCTTTATTTTTGTAGTGAATAATTGAGGGTAGTATCTAGATTAGGAAGTCATCCTCTTCTATATTGGAACTCTTTATACTGCAATAGAAATTTGTAGTGATCTTTGGTTAGATTCTCCTCAATTTACCCAAATAGACCAAATAATTTTAGAGTTAAGACTGTAAATGAAAATAATAGAAATAGATTATAACTTCACAATTAATTAAACTTCAGCTACAATATTCATTACAGCCAAAAGCTTATACACAACCTATTTGTCTGTTATATTATTTGTCAATGTAAATCTGTTTTCCTAAGTGATATATCTTGTAAGATCAAGAGTTTGATGTCTAATATTTGTATAGAATAATTGAAGAAATATTTTTTTTAATAAATTTAATTTTGATGTATTATTATTATAAAATATTTTTATATTAT
>NC_029794.2:2251260-2252499 GCF_000816755.2 Arachis ipaensis | reverse complement strand
AGGATGTCTACTATTTTTCATTTATAATTGATCTATTGAATAGTATGATCACCACCTACTATTTCTAATTGATCATTGCAATTAGCATGCTCACCATCTACCTACCGCTCATTTAAAATTATATGTAAAGAAAATCTATGATCAATTAAATTTGTATTTTTGATAATGTCATTTTTTATATATTTTTTTGCATTACATTTTGTATGAATTTATAAAAAAAAATAGATGATATTATTAAAACAATATATATAATTTTCCGTCCCGCCTCTTCAAAATCCGCATGTTAAACACTGCGAATTAAACGAGTTTTAATTTTTAATTATGATAATTTTAAATTTTTAGTCCAATTCATTTTTTTTTGGTAAATTATACGGACTAAACCAGTGAATTTTGACCCACTTATCATCCCGACTCAAAATTTATTCGAATATTAATCATAATTATTCCCATGGCATAATTCCATTTTTCTTTTAATCATACATCACAAAATATATGGTGTCTGCATAATGTAGAGGTCGATAGAGGAAGTTTCGTGCGGGCTAAAATGTACTATTTGTTTGGTACGTAATGCATGGTTAATTAGATTGATTGGAAAGTATTGTAAAAGTCAATTTAGAAGTTTTGGAGTCTTGATTGTGACATTATTGGACAATAATAATATAAATAATATAAACAGATCAGAAATTAAAAGAGATTATTTCACTATCACTAGCTGGCTAGTTAATGTTGTCTAACATGCACGTCCATTGAGATGATGATGATGATATGGTTTTATTGGTTTTGTCATAGTTCTACCCCATTCTTCTTTAATATCATCTTGTCATTTGTTAATCCAAGAATATTAATTGTGTTAACTTTGTGTATAACTTTTATATATTTTAATTTGATGTAACGAGATTTGGCCTCTGGGGACTCTTATTATTATTGGCCTTGCATTTTAATTTGGACACGTACACTTATGACTTTGTAATACTAGCTAGAAACTTATGACTTTGTAAGATGGGTCTAGACTATTATTATTAGTTGTATATAGAGGAATAATAACAGCCACCAACTTGTGATGATTACTTGTACCTGTTAACAGTTTACCTCTTTTAATTAATTTGTCTCTTATATATATATATACACTACACAAGTAGGTACTCTTTTTCTAAATGTACATGTGTATATAAAAGTGAGTCTAGGCCTAACTCAAAGTTACTATAATTATGCTTAATATTTTTAATTGGCAAAATTAAG
>NC_029794.2:2247929-2250790 GCF_000816755.2 Arachis ipaensis | reverse complement strand
GGATCGAAAAGATTTTTTTTTTTTACTATATTAGATACTATAAATAATTTGTTATGTATGTTTCTTCTTACTTTATTCATTAAAAAGTTCTAGTAACTCATAATAATGTTATGCCCATGTGTTTGGTTGTTGGGCAGCATATGTTGTGTTCCCTTTTCAGTTTTATTATTTTAAAGTAGTTAAAGATACAATATTTATATTGACAAAAAAAAAGATACAATATTTTATACACATGATTTTGTTGTTTTTATTATAATTTATATATCACTACGGTAGATTCATTTGAATTTCAACAACTTTGTTTTATATATACAAGTCAAATTCCTTCGCATTACTTAATATGCATCGAGTTTTCTACGTGTGTAATATAGGTTACCTTAGAAATTGTTAAAAGTTGCTATATTATATTATAGCCACCACTCACATAAACATCACAAAAATAACTTTTTTTAAAGACGCCTAAGTGGCAAAATCTAAACCATACATTCTAAAACAATATTTTTTCACTACAAAACACTTAAAATCGTAACTTTTTATAAGAAAAAGCGTTACCTAATGCAAAAAAGTAAATTAAAAGATTTAAGAGAAGAAATTATTAAACTATCAAAATTAATAGATCAAAAACTAATGATTTTAACTAATGTTAATTGTAATGATACCGAATTCCTAAAATCAATACAAAATGATTTTTCTCAAAATCTTTATTTTACTATAAGTTTTATTAAAAGACTTCAAAAACCTGAAAAAACTTATATTTCACACGGAATTTCTAAAAAATGCTACCATGAAAATGATTCCCCACATCTTTATCATACTTTTAACCCACAATTAAATTCTATAGTAGATATGCTTGAAGAAATTTTAGTATCCATAAAATTTCAAAGAAATAAGAAAAAAGAGGAACCTAATATAAACAAAATCAAACAGATATTAAATAAATACTTTCAGAAAGAGAATCCCAAAGAAGAAAATTTTCAAAATATAATCAACATAGCAGAATTAAAAGTAAAACCACCATTGAAATTATGAATATTGAAGAAAAATTAGAAGAAGTTACAATGCTTTTTAAACAATTAAAAATGGCTCAGAAAAATAATATTATGGAACAGGAATTTCAAATAGAAGAAGATTTAGTAAATTCTGAAAATATAGAAAATGAAGAACACATCCTAGATTATTCAAGTGACGAAGAACCAGCAATTCCAATACAAGTAAAAAACGAAGCTGGAACATCTAAGGATAGTCAATCTCAATTTAAATGGGAAACAGGTTTTGATAATTATGCTTTTAAAAAAGGGTTTATAAATAAAGATTCAAAATATACAAAAATACCATCAAAATACGTTCCTAAAATAGTTATTAACTATAAGAAGATGAATGAAGCAACTATTGGTGATGCTCATAAACTTCCAAGAAAAGATTCTATTTTAGAAAAAATCAAATGAGCAACTTGGTTTTCATCTCTTGATGCAAAATCAGGATATTGGCAACTTCGTTTAGACGAAGAAACAAAGAAATTAATTGCTTTTACTTGCCCAACAAAAGAATTAACAAGTGTGTTACTCTATGAATGGAATGTATTACCATTCGGATTAAAACAAGCCCCAGGTATTTATCAAAGATTTATGGAAGAAAATCTAAAAGAGTTAAATGAATTTGTTTTAGTGTACATTGATGATATACTAATTTTTACAAAACAAGATAAAGAAGATCATCTTCAAAAATTATTAATAGTTTTAGAAAGATGTAAAGAAAAAGGATTAGTTCTTAGTAAAAAGAAAGCAAGAATAACAAAACAAGAAATAGAGTTTCTTGGATTAATTCTATCCACTCAAGGAAAGTTAAAACTTCAACCAAATGTTTTAGAAAAGGTAAATTTATTTCCTAATAAAATAGAAGATAGAAAACAATTACAAAGATTTTTAGGGTGTTCCTAAAATCCAGGAAATGGAAGGAGAAAGAATGCTCGATTTAGACTGTAAAAAGAATGAAAAAGAAATTTTCAAAAATTGGTTGAATTCCTTCTTATTAGAAGCCTTTACTAATCCAAAACTTAGTGAATTATCTGGAAGAGATATTTGGAATTACATAGGGTTTCATACTAAAGGAACTATAAGAGATTATATGACATCAATAGAAAACCAAATAATAGAAGAATTAGCAACAAAAACAACAGCTTATGATAAGATATTACATATAATGATGATTCTATATAAAGAATTTTTTGAAAAAAATGTTATAGATCATAGACAAGAAGTCTATAATAAAGAATATCAAGAAGCAAAAAACCATTTAGCTAATATTCAGATATATGATTTATGTAATGTGGAGTCTTATATATGTGAATATAGAATACATTATTACAAATTAAAAAAAGAAGATGAAAATCATTATCTTAGTATGTATATAACAAAACTTCCATATCCTGCTAATGAATTTATAATGGGAAGATTTATAAGAGAAATAAATAGGAGGACAATTGAAAATAATTTTGGTGGAGCAACCTCTGCAATAAGAGAGAAAATAAAAGAACGTTGTATGCAAGAAGCGACTCAAAAAAGATTTGCAAATATAATTAGAATTTGCTGTCAGGATAATGAAGAGATACCCCAAAAATATGGTCTTAATAAAAATTTTCAAAGAAAAAGAAAATACTATCCAAACTGGAGAAAAAAAATGTATTTTAGAAAAAGAAATAACAATAAAAACAAAAGACAAAAAAGTGACTATTGCCCAAATAAAAAAGAAAATTGTAAGTGTTGGTATTGCCAAGAAGAAGGACACTATGCAAATGAATGTCCAAAAAAGAAGAATAAAAAGGATCTTACCAAACAAATAGAAATTGCTAAGTCTTGTTTCAT
>NC_029794.2:2244601-2247371 GCF_000816755.2 Arachis ipaensis | reverse complement strand
TGTATAAATTATATTTCTGATCAAGGATTTTTAAATAATATAACAGAATACACTAAAAGCTTATTTCCAAAAATAAGTACTAAAAACGAATGGAAATGGGATGAAAAAGATAGTATGCAAATTCAAAGAGTTAAAGAATTATGTGAAAAACTTCCAGAACTTTATATTCCAGAAGAAAACAACTACTTAATAGTAGAAACAGATGCTTCAGACATAACCTGGTCAGGATGTCTAAAAGCTAAGAAAGTTATAAAAAGTTTGGAACAAGAAAAAGAATCACTAGATTCTAAATATTCCCCAAAAGAATTACTTTGCAGGTATATTTCAGGGACTTTTACTCCAACAGAACAGAGATATACCACTCATGAAAAGGAAACTCTAGCAGCAATTAAATCTCTTAAGAAATGGAAAATTGATTTACTACCCAGAGAATTTACATTAAGGACAGATTCAAGTTACCTAACAGGTTTCATACGATATAATTTAAAAGTTGATTATAATCATGGACGATTGGTAAGATGGCAATTATTTTTGTTACAATATCCAATAAAAATTGAGTATATTAAGGGTGACAAAAATGTTATTGCAGATACATTAACAAGAGAATGGAGTTCGTCTACAACGCATTAGATCAAGAAATTCAAAAGTATGAGCAAGAACTCGAAAAATGCAAGCATTGTCAGCAAATAAGGACACAGATCCAATCCCTCAAGAAGGCCATTGAAGCAATGAAATCAACACAACAAGCAAAACCATCAGAGTTCAGCCAGCTAAGCATGGTGGACAAATTAGGTGAAGAAAAAATTTCAGAAAATAAAACAATTGCTGAAATTATTAAAAAATCCACCCAAGATAAAAAATATTATGTAATTTATAATGGCCCTATGAAAGGAGTATATGATGCCTGGGAAAAAGCGACACCATTCACACATCAATCAAGGATAATTCATAAAGGAGGGTTTTTAACACTGGAAGAGGCAAAGGAATCCTTCAGGGAATATGAAGCTCTCCATCCAGAGCAAACCCTAAAAAGAGCAGATAAAGCTCCAATTCAAACCCAGAGAACAGGGATAATAAGAAACATTCCTACAAGGGCTGAAATCAAGGAAAAGAAAAAGGTCTGTAGATCAAATCTCAGAGAAACCCTTAACATAGTCCTGAATTGGACTGAAGAAAAAAGGGCAATTTTGGGATATTATCCTATTGCCAAAGAACAGCTAACAAAGCTGGTTATATTCCCAGATGCTTCCCCATCTGACACCTATCAGTTTTTCCAGTATGGATTAATTGATACAATTTTAATTTTTAATGATCTAAAAATTATTAGTGAGTTTCCTGCAGGATTCGTTGATGCAGTAAAGAGATTTAAAAATATGATTGACAATGTAAATTCAAGGGATATATCCCTAAAATTTACAAACAGTTAACCTATTTTTAATGAAGAAGAAGAATGCTTGGTTTCAGCACACCAAGTAATATTCATGTCCGTCTTCCTAGGAAATTTTTAACCAATTGATCAGATTCAAGATTTAACAATTTACAGTCATGAAGGAAGGCTAGCCAGCACATTAGCAAGGGTCTTTGAAAGAACTCAAAAAATAACGAAGGAATCTCACACAAGGATTAATTATAAAAGTAGAAATACTCTGCTTGTGTCCAGTAAAAGAAATGAAATTGATGAAAGAGAGATGAGACTCTTGGTGGAATTTGAATCAGCATTCTACAACTTATCTGGACTTTTAGAAAAGCTCCCTGAAGGGATAAAGAGGAATCTCTGCTATTTGATAAAAGACAGAGAAGACCACAAGTGCCAGCTATGTGCCTCAGAGATATCTGAAGAAAGCAATAATGAAATGGAATCAAGCCACATGATAAAGGAAGAAGACAATGCATCTGAAGGTCACATGATAAAAGAGGAGGACAGTGCATCTGAAGCATCTCTCAACATTATTGCATAGTGACGTAAGCACTTAGGTCATAAAGCACCAACAATGTAGCTGGTGCAAGATAACAAACAATGACGTAAGCAATGACGTCATAAGAAGGGTAAGGATGAGAATTGTCCATCAAACCCAACTATTATAAATAGGTTGCTTAGGCAATTGTAGAAGGCATCAGACAATAGAAAGCAGAAGGCTAAGAGTACTCATATGCTAGGAAAGCAAGGAGGAAGCTGCTGAGACGATTCTATAGTCTGAGGAAGAATTCCCTTAGGGAAAAATAATTCTAAACTCCCCTCTGGAGTTAGTATTTACAATCTCCCCTCTGGAGATAGAAACACCTATGTAAAATATACTAAATAAAGGAAGTTTTTCTCCAGAAAGGTATATCTTCATCCTAGTCTTTAAATTATGAATTATTTAGAAAGTTTAGAATTAACAGAACAATCTGATTATTATAGATTAACTGCTTTATTAGATAATGAAAAACAGGCTGTTCTAAAAACAGAATTAAATCTCAAATCAAATGAAAACTTTAATAAACAAAATCTTTTAAAAGAAGTTTTTAATAGAAAAAATATAATATACTATGAAAAAATTCAACTTGAAGCCCCTATAAAGATAAAATCCGCCAATGGAGAACTTGAAATAGCTTTGATAAATGATGAAGAATTGAGTAAACAGATTGAGAAAATTAAGGATCAACAAAAAAGATCTAAAATTGGATGGATTCATATTAGTACTATACAAGTCTTAATCAAATCTACATATATGAAAGGAATTAATTCACCAATAAGCTTAGCAATCTGTGACAAAAGAATTACTGATGA
>NC_029794.2:2178818-2207328 GCF_000816755.2 Arachis ipaensis | reverse complement strand
ATTAAGGATCAACAAAAAAGATCTAAAATTGGATGGATTCATATTAGTACCATACAAGTCTTAGTCAAATCTACATATATGAAGGGAATTAATTCTCCAATAAGTTTAGCAATCTGTGACAAAAGAATTACTGATGACCCAATAGACCAAATAATCGGAATTGTTCATGGAAACCTGGCAAATGTAAATGTTAAATTCAACGCCCATCTTGGATATGCTATACCTTTATCAACTGAAAACCTTGGTAGATCTATAAGTTTGGCTTATAAATTTCACAGAAAGAATCTAATGGAACAAGATGATGAACCATTTTCGATTACATATGCTATAAATTATGCTTTAACAAATAGCCATCATAGTATAATATTTAAAAATAGAGAAAGAATTTATATCGATGAATTATTTTAGAAAATTGTAAAAACAGAAATACCAAAATATAAAGCTATGGAAAACCCAGTTCTATTATTAAAAGAACCATCAGGAAGATCGGTTTCATCGAATTTTCAGAATCTAAAATCTAAAATTAATAGTCCTTTAAGTTTATCTAAGTTAAAGATTAAAGAAGAAAATTCTGAAATAAAAGAATTAACAAAAAAAAATTAAATACAGAGAAAGAATTTATGTCGATAAATTATTTCAGAAAATTGTAAAAACAGAAATACCAAAATATAAAGCTATTGAAAACCCGGTTCTATTATTAAAAGAACCATCAGAAAAATTAGTTTCATCAAATTTTCAAATAAGAGAATCTAAAATTAATAGTCCTTTAAGTTTATCTAAGTTAAAGATTAAAGAAGAAAATTCTGAAATAAAAGAATTAACAAAAAAGGTCGAAAAATTAAATGAAACCCTAAACACTAAATTATGACAATAAATAAAGAAGAAATATATGTAACTTATCAAGACAAGAAACAAAAGCTCTTTGAAAGAGAAAATCGTTTGAATTATTTACAGTTCTCTGAAATAAATCAAAGAGCATTTGAAGCTCTAAAGATAATCTATGACAAGTTGAAAAGAGAAGTTGAAGAGTTAGAAAAATTAATAGAATCTCTAGAAAATAGTGATGAATCGATGATAGAGTTCGCGGAAATTCTAAAATAAATAATGAAGCATAAAAAGATTGAAAAATCAGAAAATAAAATAAAAAGAAAAAGGGCGAAAAAATTAAAAAAAAAAGAGTATAAAAGGGAATTAAATAATCTTCAGAACGAAATTGATGACCTTTTAATAAAAAGGATAGAAATAAGAATAAATATAAATAAGTTAGAATTAAACTTTAAAAATTTATAAATGACTGGAAAACCATATTATGACTTAAAAGAATTAAAGCTGTTGAAAGAAAAAATGGAGAATGAAGTCGAAAAATTAAAAAGATATTTAGAAACAACGGAAAGTGTAGAAATAAAAGAAGTTTTTGAGGATTTAAGAAATTATATTAAAGAAAAAGACAAATAGATAAAAGATTTTATATACAATAATCCATGCAAAAAAGAATATTATAAACTAAAACAAGATTGAAAAATTATAAAAATAAAATCAGAATTATAAATATACATCAAGGACTAGTAATAAATGATCATATAACAAATACTTTAGATTATGAATTTGCAAATTATTTTTATCAAAATCCTTTAAATTTAAGAAAAATAGTAGAAATGGTCAATACTTTAGATTATGAATTTGCAAATTATTTAAATTTTGGTATCAGAGCCAAGTTAACGATTAAGGGTAACACTTTCTCTTTAAGCAACACTTTTAGTGACACGCTTTTAAATCAATAATAACCACAAAATGAAAAACATCTTTAGAAAAAGTTGAAATTGGCAACTTTATCAGAGTGGCCACCTTATATTATTTATCGTGAACAGTTTAGAGTTCAATATTTAAGTTTTAATTACGTCGGCATGGATAATGATGAATATTATAAGGTGTTTATTATGGTGATAAATTTATACGTACCGATACGTTTAAAACATGAACAAATAATAATAAGTCACGTGAAATTTATTTTTCACATTAGCATTTAATTTTTATTTTTTTAAATATATATTATATCACTATTTTTACTAATACACTCTTTTAATTAAATAAAAATAAAAAAATATTTTTTATTTAATTTTATAAAAAATCTTAAACATCCTTCTTTTATTTGATTAAACAAAAATATCCTTTTAAATTAATGAAATTTTAGAATTCAATTAATCCTAATTTTATAGTTTCAAATAATTTAAACAAAACAAAAACATATTAAAAAAAAATAAAAAATCAAAATTTCTTCATCTTCTCCAATTTCTCTAATCATTTGTGCCTCTCTCTAAGCAAAACATATCAAAGAAATAAAAAATTAATCCTTCTTTGTCTTCTCCAATTACCCCCTAAAGCAAAGCAGTGAAAATCCCAAACCAAAACCCTAGGTTCTTTGCCGCCGCCGTCTCAGGCTGAGCGCTTTCGTTTCTTCCTCTTCCCCCTGTCTGGAACCCAGGTAACTTGGCACGTCGTCCCCATCCTCGCTGGCTTCTCTGACCGTGGCTTGGAGCAGCTCGCCATTGGGTCACCGCTTGCCGTCGTCTCTGCTCTCACCGAAGGTTAGTGGCCCTGCTCTTAATTTTGCTCTGGTTGTTAAAGGCTCGGTTTTTTCTTTTTCCCTTTAATTTCTAAAATTTTTATTCAATGTTGTTGTAATGTTTATTGCTGTGTTGTAATTGTTGGGTTGTTGAATGGTTATTTGATCTGAGTTGCCTAAAAATGTTTTCTTTTACTGTGATTTGATCTGGGTTTTGGTGGATCGTCATTGTGGATGAAGCTGCCTTTTGATATCTATCATTTGCTAATATAACTACATAAGTGCAAATACTTTCAATATTAATGCTTTAATTTGAAGATTTCTGCTTTGCTTTAGAATTATTGCTCTTTGCCTACTTGAAGATTGTTGATATGTTTGCTTTATTTATATATAAATAATGTATTTTGATTAGTTTTCTCCCCCGTTTATTGATTTTAATCCCCTTGTTTGTTTATTAAAGAAAACATTAAATTGGAATGCCAATAGTAATTGGAACTGGTTGTGGAACACAAATATTTTAGAGAAGTTCAAATTTACTATGTGGCTTAGCTTACATGATGCTCTACCAACTGAGACCTTTCGATTCAAGCGGCATTTAGCTTCTTCAGATATGTGTAAGAGATGTAACAAGGCGCAGGAGACTATGGAGCATTGCCTTAGAGACTGTGAACGATCAAAGGCAATCTGGTATATGTTGGATCCTAGTATCCTGGACTCGACGGCTGGTACTGCTCTTGAAGAGTGGTTTCGGAAGGCCTTGGCTAACAATGAGGCGTCCTTTGGTGCAGGGCTTTGGTGGGTATGGAGACATAGGTGCAATGACATATTCAACACTGACAACCCTTGGACAGACCATAAGGTTGTTGCCTTGGCCAGAATTATCGCCAAGGACTTACAGATTTACAGGAATCGAAACAATGCCTTTATGTCTCTCCAAAATTGCTTGTGTTGGGAACCACCGGTAGGCAATAGTTTTAAAGTTAATTGTGATGCAAGCTTGTATATGGATTCAAATTTAGCGGGATTTGGGTGTATTATTAGATATTCTAAGGGAGATTGGATCTCGGGTTGCTCTGGAAGCATTCTCCCTTGGTCTATAATCAGATGTGAATTATTTGCTGCTTGGAGGGGGCTGGTTTTAGCTTGGGATTGCGGTTTGAGAGATATTATATGTGAAACAGATTGCCTTGACATTTTGCCCATCATGCATGAGCTTACAAGTGGGTATCCATCTGAAGTAACAGATTTGGTTCACAAGATTCAGGAGCTTTTATCTCGTCCTTGGCTTGTTCACGTTGAATGGGTGTCCCGAGAAGCAAATAGAGCTGCGGATTGGATGGCTAAATATGGTGCCAAGAGTAACTCTAATCATGTTATTTGGTCTGAGCCTAGTGTTGATCTCCAACGAATCATCCGCTCGGATTTAGAATAGTTTTTGCTTTGTTTCTTTCCTTGTTTAGTCACAAAAAAAAAAATTTCCTTGTTTGTTTTGATTTTGTATCTGAAATCAGGAGTAAATATTTGAACTATTAGTCTCTAAAATTTGAGTTAGGTAAATATTTAAATCATCACATCTTATAAGATCCTTATCTCGAAGAGTTTCTCGCAACTTGCACTTCTGACAGTATTTCTAGATGTAGATAAAATATGTTAATGACTACATGCATTTGAAATTGCAAAACTTCCACGCAAATATAAGGTGATAAACATGCTCATGAGTCTAGAAATGAACACAAAATGCTTGAACATTACAAATTGAATCTTTTCAGTTTTTGTTTGCTCACATGTTCATGGCAGTTAGATCCATCTGGAACAATGACAGAATCTTCGCTGCTATTCAACGAACTAAGAGAATCCAACTGGTGAATAGCATCACGAATACTAAGTTTACATTTTAAAATCTGCTTTCGTGCTCTTTGTAGTTCCTTTTCTGGCCTAATCTTTTCTCTACTGCAATTGGCATTTCCATAAAAGTTACATCAGGGTAAGGTAGTTAATAGTTAATTTATCACCATGCCTTACTACAAAAAGGGTAACAGCTACTTATAACCAATAATTAAAATCAATGAACAAAAGGGTAACAACTACTTACATAACCAAGGAAAGGGGAAGTATAAATATTTTCTTACCAAAAAAAAAAAAAATGAAAAACAAAGGACAACAAAAGGTTTATATTACCTCTGGCCTTTCCAACCTTCTCCAGAGTAAGCATCAATAAGGTTCTGTTCTAGCTTCATTTTGATTAATAGATATCTTGTTCTTATCTTGAGGCGAGAAGCATCATCGATATCTGTATTATATAAAATTTTAAAGAATTTAAAAAAAAAATTATTCTTCGTTATAAACATCGTTTATTATAATTTTTCTAAGTTTTAAAAACTGTTTTACCAAACACAATTGTAATGCTTATGCTTATTAAAAGTTATTTTTAATTGGATTTTATCAAACGCAAATGCTGCAGCTTTTAAACCTTCATCATGGATCCTTCATCACATTCTATATAATCTTTATAAATAATGAAAAAAAAATTCACTTATTATTATCTCATATAGATTTATCTGATATCTAACATTATTGTTATCCTTACCTTATCAAATAGAACACTTTTCACGTGGGTAAGTTACCAGAGAAGCATGTGACTAAAATTGTGATCTTAGAACAGGGTAGTTGAAATAAAATAGGTACATTGAGTGAATTTTATCACTAGAAAAAGTGCAAAAAGAATAAAAAGAAAATTATAGTGGATCATACTCAATTTTCAGGATTGTCACAATACACATATTTCATAACAATTTGATCACCGGTGAAAACTCATACAGCAAACTCTCTTTTGTTGATTTGAGGAGCTGTTTAATTTAGCTAACTCAGATTCAAGTGCCACTTCTCAGTACCAATTTAGCATTATCGGTTTTGAGCTCTATAATGAACAGTTCTCTTCTACTTATTGTATACAACTTTTTTGGTATCCACTGTTTGCTTCCTGATTTTGGTTGGCAATTTTCTTGTATACAACTCTTAAAGTTGTTTATTTAAAAAAAGCCAAGTTCCTAGTTGTTTATAAGTTATCTTGGAAGTGATTATACTCGCTGTACAGTAGGGGTGTGCATGGCCCGGCCTGACCCGAAGATCCGGCCTGGTTTCGAACACTTTAGGGGCTAATTTGGTGTGATTTCATCGGGTCTAGGGCCGGGTATGGGTCTCAAAAATAGACACAGTCATTATTTCGGGTCGGGTTCGAGCCATAGTTCGGGTCACCCGAAATCGGTCCGGTGGCCCGGTCATCATACATAATTAATATTTTGTATTATTAGTGATGGATGATGGCTATTATTATGTGAAATTTAAGTGTTGTAAACCTTAATATTTTGTGTTATTAGTCATTATATATAAGACTATAAGTTAATATTTTATGTTTAAAATGCATAAGACTTTAAACTAATGCATAATCTTGTGTTATTTGTATTGATTTAAATATTTGGTGTTATTAGGCAATATTAGTATTGATTATGGTTATGCTTTAATTTTAGAGAAGAGTTGGTTCTTATTATATTTTTCTAAGTGAATTTTACCATGTCAAATAATTATTGGAGTTTTGGAAATTTGGATATTTTTACATGCTAACTTACAAGAAGGTATCAAGGTAATATAATGTTAACGGCCCGGTTTTCACCCAGTTTTTACACGGTATAATCGTGACCCGAAAGTGTATAGGTTCCATCGGGTTTAGGGTCGGATTCGAGTCTAACAAATAGACCCGGTATATATTTCGGGTCGGGTCTAGGTCACATCAAACCCGGTTTCACCCGGCCCATGCACACCCCTACTGTACAGGTTGCACAGAATATAAGAACTCAAGTAAGACTTTATGTCACTATCTAGCTATTCTTTGTAAAATGAGTGGAGGAACTTTAATTTGCTTTTAAAATAATAAAAAATAATTTCTAGCTATATAGAGCAGACCAAAAAATACTTAATATGCTAATTTAATTCCTTTGAACAAACTAGGGTCCCTGAGCTTGAAAATTTTTCGTTTGATGTTAACCGACTTAGACTTAATTATTTAAGTCTCATTTTTTGTTCCTGCATGTGCTTTCTTTCTTTCTTTTTATCCGTGCCTATATTGTGAGTTTTAACACTGTATAATAGGACCATAAATTTTTGTGGAGAGTATATAATAGAGAGAGGCCAGTTGATGTATAGTGTAATTCATTGTAGAGAGAAAGCTATGATTCTGATTTCTTCTTTTATGATCAATAACAAAGCACAAAACTTAATTCCTTTTTTCTATAGTTTATTGCTTTCTATCTTTCTGATTCAAGATAGTTTCACTTAGTTTTCTTGCCAAAACTGATAAGCAGCATCTCACGAATTTTATTTATAATGCCTAGCAACCTCTTGAGTATTTTTCTGACTTCTTTTATGTTGGTGCATTGGTTCTTTACAAATCCTCCTTTAAAAACTTCAAATCTCTTTTTGTCAAAGTCCGGTCGGTTGAGTCCGAGTATCCGTTTTATTTGGACGATGAACTTAGTGAAAAATTTCCCCTTTACTGGTGCTCTGCTCCGAGTCAGATTCTTGAGGCCTCTGAGCGGAGCGAAGAGGAAGAGTTTTTGTTGGATCATTTAGTTGAGAGTGTTGCTGCTGGAGAATGTATGTCTATTGCTAATATTCTGTGTTTTTATGATTCTAGTGATGTTGAGGGTTTGAAAGTGTATATAGGTAATATTTTGTTTGCTTTTCATTTGTATTACTGTTTGTATGGTTTCACTGATGTTGGTGATTATTCTGTAGGTGGGCGAGTACCTCTCCTGGACCCTTTGAAGTTACAGTTTTTTTTAAACAAGAAAAAGGATAAAACCGTTGGTCCTGCCGAGCATAAGGAAAGTGGCGGGCAAGCTTTTTCTTCTGTTGGTCGTCCAGCGTCTTCGTTCAAGAGAAAGAGGGATGATATATATTTGGAGGTTATTTCTGAGGCTAACCAGGAAATCGTCGGTGGTGGTGATCCTGTCTTTGATCGACAGAAAAAACTTCATAGCTTTATTGCGGAGTCAAACTCTCATTCTCTCTGGAGTGAACAGTTCAAATTTGCTGAGCTTTCTGACCGGCCTTCTCAATATCCAGGGGACATGCTTATGACTCGTCGGATCGGTATGGAGGGACTTGGCAAATTTGTTCAGGTTTGTTTACCTTATTGAACTTTTCTTTGATCTTTCTTTAAGGTTTTGTTCTTATTTTGGTGTGATGGTTGTAGATCATTGGTTCCCGCTTGATGTGTGTTGGTCGCACTACCGAGCTCATAGGTGCTGAACAGCAGGAGGTTGTAGAAAAGGCTGCCGCTGTTGAGAGATCGTATAAGGCTAAGATTGATGAATTGGAGAAGTCGATGAAAGAGAGGGATGATGTTGTTGTTAGTGCTGTTGCGAAGGCAAAGGAGTCGGAAGAGGAGGTGACTCGGCTGAGAGATCAGATTCGACTACTGCAATCTGAGGTGATGGAAAATGATGTTGCCAAAGGTGGTCTCATGGCTCGTATTCATGAGTTGGAAGAGAATGGCATGGAGATGTTCTCTTATGGATTCGAACGAGCAGTGAGCCAGATTTCTTTGTTGGCTCCCGAGTTTGATGTTGGTTGGCTTGATATGACGAAGATAGTAGCAAATGGGAAGTTAGTTGTTGACGGGACGGCGGAGGAGCATGATGAGAATGTTCCCCCTTCCTCTTAGTTTGGCTATTGTTTCTGTTTATTGTTTTCTTTGTAAGCTAACTTATGTAATTGGGGACGAGGTATTTGAACTCGTTTACTGATTCCGACCATGTTTAGGTCGGCTTATATTTTGTGTTTGGGATCTTGTTTTATTATAATAGTGAGTATGATAGTTGGTAATGGTATCATCTGTAGTTGAATGTGTTTTTTGAATATTTTGATGATGAAGCATGAAGTGTTTGATTGAATTTGAATATTGATGATAGAGTATGTTGTGCGTCAGGCCTCGTTAAAACCCTCCTTAGGCAAAAACCCTATTTTTTGGGAAAAAAGGCTCTAAGGGGGAAAAAGAGTACCCTCATCCGCAACTTGTACAACTTAAGATTGGTACAACTTTAAAGAGGAAATATTCCAGGTTCCAGATATTGGGTTGCCTCGTAATGTTTGCAGTTGGTAAGCCCCCATGCCGAGCACTTTGATTACTCAGAATGGACCTTCCCAGTTAGCGGCGAGCTTCCCGTGAGCTGGGGGACGCCTAGCTTCTTCTGTTCGTCTGAGGACCAAGTCACCTTCCGTGAACGTCCTTGGCGATACTCTTTTGTTGTGTTTCTTTTCGGTTATTTGCTTTATTGCTCTTTGTCTAATGGCTGCTAGCTCCCTGGTTTCTTCGGCTAGATCAAGTTCCGACCTCAACGGGGATTAGTGCCTCGGACCCATAGACTAGTTTGAAAGGTGTTTCGCCCGTGGTTGTCTGTATTGTTGTGTTGTATCCCCACAATGTTTCTGGGATCAGTTCCGACCATTCTCCCTTTGCATCATTTAGTTTTTTCTTTATTGCCTGCAATATAACTCGGTTAGCAGCCTCAGCCTGCCCATTGGTTTGTGGGTGTTCGACCGAGCTAAAATGATGCTTTATGTTAAAATTTTTTAGAAATGAGTCGAGTTTATTGTCTGTAAACTGCCTACCATTATCAGATATTATCTCTCTAGGTATTCCAAATCGGCATATAATGTTTTTCCATATAAATGATCGTACCTTTTCGGCTGTTATCCGTGCTAATGGTTGCGTCTCTATCCATTTTGAGAAGTAATCTATTGCTACTAAAAGAAATTTTACCTGGCCTGGCGCTATTGGGAATGGACCGAGGATATCGCGCCCCCATCTGTGGAATGGCCAGCTTACCTCCATGCTATGTAGTAGCTCGGCTGGCCTTGTGGAAATAGCTGCATGTTTTTTACAGTTGTCACATGTTTTGACTTTTGCTATGCAATCCCTTTTTATGGTCGGCCAGTAATACCCGATTCGGACGATCTTAGCTGCCAGTGCTCGTCCCCCGATGTGGTTTCCACAGACTCCCTCGTGGACTTCATCCATTACTTCTTTTGCTTCGTCTTTGCTTAGGCATTTTAGCAGGGGTTGTGAGAGCCCTCGTCTATATAGTTTTCCTTCTATACTTGTGTAAAGGCTGGCCTTTCGTCTGAAGTGTTGTGGTTTGAGCTCGTCTCTTGGTATTGTGCCTGTATTAATATATTCAAGAAAAGGAATTCTCCAATCATGGAGGTGGTTAATGCTCGTCACATGTAGTAACTTAGTGCTCGGCTTTTTTAGTGAGAGTTGTGTTAATGTGGATGTTTGTGTGTCTGCCCTAGTGGTTGCGAGTTTGGATAGTACATCTGCTCTCACATTTTTTCCTCTACTAACATGCAGTATGCTAAATGAATTAAATTTTGAAATGAGATCCTTTGCTATGAGCCAGTATTGCTCCAGCAACGGATCTTTTACCTGAAATTCTCCTCAGATTTGTTGGACCACGAGGAGGGAGTCGCAATGTGCTGTCAAGCTTCGAACTTGGAGGTTCAAGGCGAGTTTGAGTCCTGCAATGAGGGCTTCATATTCGGCTTGGTTGTTGCTTGCTGGGAAGTGGAACTGGAGTGCTTGTTCGGCTATTACCTTGTCGCCCTCTTTGAGGATTACCCCTGCTCCACTTCCTTCTCGGCTTGATGCTCCATCGACGTGCAGTTCCCAAGACTTGTTGTGTTCGTCATTTGTCAGTTCTGAGATGAAGTCGGCCAGTACTTGTGCTTTTAGTGCCGACCTGGGTTGGAATTGAATGTCGAATTCCGAGAGTTCAATGGACCATTTGGTGAGGCGTCCGGCCAGTTCTGGTTTCGCTAGTATCTGTCTTAATGGTTGGTTCGTCCTCACTATGATTGTGTGGCTCTGGAAGTAATGTCTTAATCTCCTTGCTGTAATTATCAGTGCTAGGGCGAGTTGTTCTATCTTCGGATATCGTTGCTCTGTTGGTTGCATGACTCTGCTGACGAAGTACACTGGTTGTTGTGTTTTCCCTGTTTCGAGGACAAGGGCCGAGCTTATGGAACAATTTGAAACGGACAAGTATAAATATAAAGGTTTACCGATTTCTGGCCTTTGCAACACGGGTGGTGTTGATAGGATCGCCTTGAGCTCGGAAAAAGCTTTCTCGCCCTCTTCTGTCCAGTGAAACTTTTTGTTCTTCGATATTGTTTGGAAAAGGTGATATGCTCGGTTTGACGCCGCGGGTAAGAATCGAGATAGCGCAGCTATCCTTCCTGCCAACTGTTGCACTTCTTTTATTGTTTTAGGGCTCGTCATATTGAGTATCGCTGAACACTTTTCAGGGTTTGCCTCTATTCCTCGCGAGGTGAGCATGAATCCGAGGAACTTTCCTCCTTTTACCCCAAAAGCACATTTTTCTGGGTTTAGTCTCATATTATAAGCTCGAATTTGTTCGAATATCTCGCCGAGGTCCTCACAATGTGATTTTTCTTTTTTGGTCTTGGCGACCATGTCGTCTACATAGATTTCCATGTTGCGTCCTATTTGGTGATGGAAGACCTTGTCCATCAAGCGTTGATAGGTTGTACCTGCATTCTTTAAGCCAAATGGCATTACTCGATAACAAAAGTTTCCATGCTCGGTTATAAATGCTGTTTTGCTTTGGTCTTCAGGATGCATGAGTATTTGATTATACCCAGAGTATGCATCCATGAAGCTTAAGCTTTCAAAACCTGATGCGTTGTCTACAAGCTTATCAATGCATGGTAAAGGGTAGGCATCTTTAGGGCATGCTTTATTTAAATCTGTAAAATCGACGCACATGCGCCATTTACCTGAGCTTTTCCTTACCATTACCACATTTGAGAGCCATGTGGTGAAGCGGATCTCCTTGATGAAGCTCGCTTGTAGGAGTTTACTGGTTTCTTCTAGGGCTGCTTTTGACTTCTCCGCTCCTAGGTTTCTCTTTTTCTGAGCTATAGGTCGGCTTGATAGGTTGGTGGCAAGTTTATGACAGATGACATTTGGACTTATTCCTGGCATGTCCGCTGGAGTCCAAGCGAACAGGTCAGAGTTGGCTTGTAGTAACTTTACGAGATCCGACCTTTCTTGCCCTTGTAGTGCTTGACCGATGTATGTTACCTGTTCTGACTTTGACGTCAGTTGGATTTTCTAAAGTTCGTCTGATGGTTGGGGTCTTTCCTGCGCGTCTCCCCGGGGGTCAAGCTCGGCTAGGGATAGGACTTCCTCCCTAGTTTGTACTGCTTTGACCTCGTGTTGTTTCTCTCTCTTATCCAACCTTTTCAAGCTGGAGTTATAGCACTGCCGAGCTTGTTGGCGGTCTGAGTGGATTGTTGTTATTCTGCCGTCCTGCGCCTGAAACTTAACACATAGGTGAAAGGTTGATATTACTGCTCTGAACATGTTCAGAGCAGGTCTCCCGAGAATAATATTGTATGGACTAATGCAGTCAACTATCAGGTATTGTATATCAAGGGTTCTGAATGATGAATTTCCACCTATTGTTGTTTTAAGCCATATATAACCTTTTATTGGTACCCTTTCTCCAGAGAATCCTACTAGTTCTCCGGAGGAGGGTTGTATGAGTTTTTCAGATAAGTTCATCTTTAAAAAGGTAGAATAAAAGAGAACGTCTGCACTGCTACCTGGGTCTAAAAGGACCTTTCTTACCAATAGGTCGCCTGTCTGGATAGAGATTACTACTGGATCGTCTAGGTGTGGGGCGGCCGAGCATATATCTGCTTTGTTGAAGGTGATTTCTAAATCTGGCGCATCGTGATTTCTTAGTGGCGCTGTTCCTTCTATGGCTAGCATGGCTCGGTAACTGCGTTTCCTTGCCGACGTTGTTTCACCGCCCCCGGCAAATCCTCCGGATATGCAGTTTATGACTGCCTTGGGTTGGTTGCTACTTGGCCATTTGTTGGTTTCTTTGTTGGCTGAGGTCGGTTGTCTTTCCTCCTTGTCATGGTCGCCTTCTTTATGTTTTCTTCCTTCGATGTACTTATCGAGTAGGCCTTGCCGAGCGAGTCTTTCCAGGAGGTCTTTGGCTATTATGCATTCGTCAGTTGTGTGTCCGTATTTTTGGTGGAAAGCACAGTGTTTGCTTTTGTCTACGAACCTCTGGTCCTGATAGCTGCCTGCCCTTGTTGGAGGTTTTATGATTTTGGCATTGAGTATTTCCTTGATTATCTTTTCCCTTCTCGTGTTGAATCTGGTGTAATTGTCGAATTTTGGAGTAAGTTTGAATGGTTTGCCGAAATCTTTGTTGTGAGCCGACCTTGGTGTACGGTCCTCTTCTCTCCTGGGTTTTCTTTTCGTTTTGTTGGCCTCACGTAATTCTTCGATTTCCATTTGTCCGGCCGCCCTCTCCCGGAATTCCTCCAATGTCTTTGGTTTGGTAATTGCGATCGTTTCTCTAAACTTTCCAGGTCGGAGGCCGGCCTTAAGTGCATGCAGGTGGACAGCGGGATCTAGATCGGGTATCTCCATAGTCGCCTCTGCAAATCTGGTCAGATAGTCTTTCAAACTTTCCTGAGGACCTTGGTGGATTGTGCCTAGATAATCCGACCCATGGACGTATATTCTTGCTGCGGCGAAATAATCAATGAATGACTTCGCCAATTCTTCGAAAGAAGAAATTGAACCTGCAGGTAGTTTCGAAAACCAAAGCAAAGCCGCTCCATCAAGATAAGTCGGGAAAGCTCTGCAAAGCACAGGTTCATTGTTAGGGCCGTTAAAAAACATCATAGACTGAAATTTCTTAATGTGAGCCCGGGGGTCACCAATCCCCTTGTAGGGCTCGAGGGAGGAGGGTAGTGTGAAATGTTTTGGCATTTGAAAGTTCGTAATCTCTTCGGAAAAGGGGTTATCCAAAGTTAGTCTCTCCTTCGGGGGGTCGTCGATTAATAGATCAGCCATGCCTTGGGATGATCTCTTGGGATTGCCCTCGTCTCTCTTGTTGGTGTTGTTTTGTGCCGACAGTTCGGCCAGTCTTTTGACTTCTGCTTGGAGCTCAGCCATCTGGGCCATAAGCTCGCTCTGTGTGAGCTGATGGACTCCATTGTCAGCCATATCAGGAGTTTGTTTGACCCTGCAAAGAGAAACTCAAGAGGTAGAAATATAACAGAAATGAGTGGGGTTGGTTTTATGCGGGCCCCACGGTGGGCGCCAAATGTTCCGTCCTGAGAGAACCGAGATCAGTGGTCGTCCTTGAGAATTGTTCGTCCTCGACGGACTCACACGTCGGCCAGTGATGACTCAGTGAATATTCCTCGGTTGCCTCTTGAACACGGCGGCGGGAGTACCTACACAAAGCACTCCGACGCTCAAGTAATAAGAATATGAGTTTTTTCAGAGAGTGAGAGTAATAATTAAGAGTCAGAAGGTGTGACCTCTAGGGATTATGGTTTTAGTTGTTTTATAGGCGATGGGTGTGAGTTAGTTGCGACGTATATGGTCGGCATTGTTGTTAGTATCTTTCGGTTGTGAGGAGTCGTGGCCCATTCTTCTTAGTGAATTCTGTTATCATAGATCATGGTTTGGCAGATAAGGCTGACTCAGTCAGAAGCTACCGTTGCCGAGATTTTAGGTCGGTTTTCGTACTGGATGATGTACACGTCAATTCCCATCAAAAGTGAGTGCAAATTCTTGAATGAACTTGAAAAGCAAAGGGTGCTTCTTGTCAAATACCAACACTGCATTGTTCAAACGACTCCATTCACCAGTTCTTGGATCAAGATTCAGAGCTCCAATTGTGTTCCTTAATTTGGAGAAGATCTTCAAGACCACTACATCAGCCTCAATGTATGCACCTCCAAACTTGTACAACAATGCAAGCCTAAGCAAATTGGAGAGGTTTTGTCCCAAGAAAACTTCACCGGGGTTCACATTCCCTTCCTTTAACTTTTGAAACCATGATTTAGCATGAGTTCCCTTGAATATGTATTTGAAATCAGGTGCACTGGCAGTGACCCTGAATCCTTTTTTCACAAAAGGATTCAGAATCTGAGTTCCTGTGTCAGAGTCCATTGACTTTGAAACTATGACCAAACAAGCTTCACGGTGAGACTTGAACATGCTCTCCATGGAAAGTAATTCTCTTACACCAAATGCCTTCAATGGTGAAATCCAAGTCATGAAGAACCTGAACTTACAAGAACCAGAAGAAGAGGAATTGCCGTAAAAGAAGGCCTTGATTCTGGACCGAAACAATGGGAATTGAGGCTCTTCTAGAAGTAGGCTTCTGAGGCCACAGAGAACAGAGAAAAGGAGGGAACTGTTTCTTGGTTCAAGAAGTTTTGTTTTAGGTTGGTTACCGAGGCAGTTGCTGCTGCTACAAAGAAAAGAATAATAAACTCCTCCCCAACCCCATTGTCACGGTAAATTTTAGAAGGTTAAATTTAACAGTGTTTGTAGAATTTTCTAGAGTATTTGAGAATGCTCTAGATGGTTCTGGAACGTTCTAGAATGTCCTAGAAGTTCCTGGAATATCCTAGAAGGTTCTAGAAGACCATAGAAGATCATAGAGTATTCTAGAAGAGTGTAGATGTATATAGAAGTATAAAGAGTGGTATGGAATAATCTAGAAATAATTGAAAAGTTGTGGTAGGATAGATATTTGTAAAGAAGGTTCTGGATGATTAATCTGGACCGTTGATTAGATTTGATCTTAACCATCCATTGAGGAGGTGGATGGCTATAAATAGGAGGTAAGAGTTAGTGTAAGGTGTGTGAATCATTTGTAACCACACTTGAGCAATAAAGTGTTCTTCCACCAAAGCTTCCTTTCTCTTGTGTTCTCTTGTATTCTTAGCCTTCTTGCTAAGTATTGAGGGTTAGGCTGACTTGATCTTAGCTCAAGAGGTTGAGTAAGTCCGAGTGCCGGCACGGTAGCGTTGGAGTGTGTCCAAGGCCGTGACAATTTGGTATCCGAGCAAGGTTCGAGAGGGAGCACAAGTGGTTTGTGGGTATGGCTTCAAATATCACCATGGAGCATGTTGAGTCTCAAAGGGGAAGGGATACTATTCCTTCTCAATGGGGAGGCAAGAAGGGCCGTTCTTCAAGTGAGCCTAGAGGTAAGGACTCTAACTTCTTAGAAGAAAGAGTTTCTATGTTGGAAAATGTTCTATCCTCTATGGATGAGCGGTTCCAAAGGATAGAACATGACAAGGAGACCCTCGAGGCTCACGTGTTAGGAGAACTAGATGCTTTCAAAGAAAGCATGCTCCAAATCGAAGAGAAGCTTGAGAATTCCTTGAAGCTATTTGAGGAAGTTCGAGTTTGGTTCGAGGAGGCGAAATCTCGACCAACCATTATAAGGGAGACGACAAAGATTGATCTCCCCAAGCCAAAGCAGTTCAAGGGCGTAAGGGACGCTCGCGAGGTGGAGAACTTCCTATGGCAAATGGAGAGGTACTTCGAAGGCCAAGGGGTGGTCGAAGAAGTAATAAAGGTACGCACTGCAGCTCTCTACCTTTCTGATAATGCTACTTTGTGGTGGAGGAGAAAGTGCGTAGATATGGAAAAGGGTACTTGCAGCATAGCCACATGGGAAGATTTCAAAAGGGAATTGAAAAGACAATTCTGTACCTTGATGAACGAGATCTTTCGACCTTACCTTGATCGGTTTGTAGTGGTCTACTTGGATGACATTGTTGTCTATAGCAATACTTTGGAGGAACATGTAGAACACTTACGAACTGTGTTCAAGATCTTGTGAGAGAACCACCTATATGTGAAGAAGGAAAAGTGTTCCTTTGCAAGGGACGAAGTCCACTTCTTGGGACACATCATTAAAGGTGGAACTCTCTGCATGGATCAAGGAAAGGTGAAGGCTATCAAAGAGTGGGAGCCGCCAAACAAGGTATCTGAATTGAGGTCATTCCTTGGGTTGGCTAATTACTATCGGAGGTTTATCAAGGGATACTCCGCCAAGGCTGCACCATTAACTGATCTTCTCAAGAAAAACCACACTTGGGAATGGTCAAAGGAGTGTCAAAAGGCCTTTGATGAGTTGAAGGCTGCTATCACAGAAGGTCCAATACTAGCACTACCTGACTACTCAAAGGTATTTGAAGTCCACACTGATGCTTCTGACTATGCCATTGGAGGCGTTCTAATGCAAGAAGGACATCCGATTGCCTTTGAGAGTCGCAAGTTGAATGATACAGAGAGGCGATACACCGTCCAAGAGAAGGAGATGACCGCGGTAGTGCATTGTTTGAGAACTTGGCATCACTACTTGCTTGGTTCACACTTTATCGTCAAGACAGACAATGTCGCTACAAGCTACTTCCAAACTCAAAAGAAGTTAAGCCTCAAACAAGCTAGGTGGCAAGACTTCTTGGCTGAGTTTGATTTTGAGTTTGAATACAAGTCAAGCAAGACTAATGTGGTAGCAGATGCGTTGAGTCGCAAGGCTGAATTGGCGACCATTTCTATGGTTGAAGGAGATATTGTGCATACCATCAAGGAAGGGTTGCATCACGATCCATTAGCCAAGAAGTTGGTGGAGTTGGCTAGAGAAGGTAAGACCAAAAGATTTTGGCTAGAAAACGACCTTCTCTACACTAAAGGGAGAAGACTATACGTCCCTAAATGGAAAAATCTAAGAAGAAAATTAGTGAGAGAATGCCACGACACCAAGTGGGCTGGTCACCAAGGTCAGCGAAGGACCTTGGCACTCATTGAATCTTCTTATTATTGGCCCCAAATGAGAGATGAAGTGGAGAGCTATGTGAAGACTTGTCTTGTGTGCCAACAAGATAAGATTGAAAATAAGACACCAAGTGGGTTGTTCGAACCTCTGCCTCCTTCGGAGCGACCGTGGGAAAGTGTCTCTCTAGATTTCATCTCTGCCTTACCAAAGTCCGAGGGGTTTGGATCTATTCTCGTGGTAGTGGATCGATTTTTGAAGTATGCTACCTTTATACCCGCCCCTACTAATTGCACTGCAGAAGAGGCAGCACGACTATTCTTCAAGAATGTGGTGAAATATTGGGGATTTCCTAAAAGCATCATTAGTGATCGAGATCCACGCTTCACAGGACGACTATGGACAGAGTTGTTCAAACTCCTTGGGTCAGAGCTTCATTTTTCAACAAGCTTCCATCCTCAAACCGATGGGCAGACTGAGAGAGTGAATGCCTTACTCGAGTGTTACTTGAGGCATTTCGTAAGCGCTAAACAGAAAGATTGGACAAAACTCCTCGACATTGCTCAGTTTTCATACAATTTGCAAAGGAGTGAGTCTACAGGGAAGAGTCCATTCGAGATCGTGACTGGACAACAACCGCTTACACCTCACTCTCTTCCTTCCCCTTACTCAGGGAAGAGCCCTGGAGCTTATCATATGATTAAGTCTTGGGAAGAACAAGCAGATGTCACTCGTTCTTACCTCGACAAAGCTGCAAAGAGGATGAAGAAATGGGCAGATAAGAAGACGAAGCATGCAAGCTATCAAGTGGGAGACAAGGTAATGATCAAACTTCTTCCACAACAATTCAAAGCCTTTCGCAAGGTTCATAAGGGCTTAATCCGCAAATACGAAGGGCCATTTGAGATCATTGGACGTGTTGGGGAGGTTGCTTACAAAGTACAACTCCCTCCCTCTATGAAGATTCACCCGGTCTTCCATGTGAGTATGCTTAAACCATATCATGAAGACCAAGATGAACCGAGTAGAGGTAACTCGAGTCGTGCTCCGCCTGTGGTGATTAGATCTTTTGACAAAGAAATCGAAGAGACCCTAGCTAATCGCGTCGTGCGACGAAGAGGAGTACCACCAAGTATCCAATACTTGATCAAGTGGAAAGGGCTCCCGATAACTGAAGCTAGCTGGGAAACTCGCGAAGATCTGTGGCAATTCCAAGAACACCTAGAGCGCTATCATGAACAGAACGCGACGAGGACGTCGGCGCATTAGGTGGGGGAGAATGTCACGGTAAATTTTAGAAGGTTAAATTTAACAGTGTTTGTAGAATTTTCTAGAGTATTTGAGAATGCTCTAGATGGTTTTGGAACGTTCTAGAATGTTCTAGAAGTTCCTAGAATATCCTAGAAGGTTCTAGAAGACTCTAGAAGATCATAGAGTATTCTAGAAGAGTGTAGATGTATATAGAAGTATAAAGAGTGGTATGGAATAATCTAGAAACAATTGAAAAGTTGTGGTAGGATAGATATTTGTAAAGAAGGTTTTGGATGATTAATCTGGACCGTTGATTAGATTTGATCTTAACCATCCATTGAGGAGGTGGATGGCTATAAATAGGAGGTAAGAGTTAGTGTAAGGTGTGTGAATCATTTGTAACCACACTTGAGCAATAAAGTGTTCTTCCACCAAAGCTTCCTTTCTCTTGTGTTCTCTTGTATTCTTAGCCTTCTTGCTAAGTATTGAGGGTTAGGCTGACTTGATCTTAGCTCAAGAGGTTGAGTAAGTCCGAGTGCCGGCACGGTAGCGTTGGAGTGTGTCCAAGGCCGTGACACCATGCTTATATTAGAGACAGTGTGGGTGGTTGTGGTGGAGTTACAGTTACGTGCTTTTTCTCTCTCTTTTTTCTTTTTTTCCAATGATTTATTTTGGGGGTTGAAAATGGCAATGTGTGAGGCTATTGTAATCTGTTTCTTCTATATGGACCATACTCTTATTTCTGGGTAGAAAGGGGTGGTCAAATAGAAAGCTCTTTGTATTTTTTGCTCATTTCAAGTTCACCTCAAGTCCTTTCTTTTTTGCAAATTGAAGTCTTCTCTTAAATCAAATTGAGTGCAAGTAAATAGAAGGAGGGAAAAAAAGGTTCATATGAATTGGAGTCTACTCTCTTGTTCATTACGTGTAGATTACTTTGCTTCATTGGTTTTGACAAATCAGAGTACATGGATAAGAAACTATAGATAAAATCTAGAATATCCAAATCTGTACTCCTTTGTGAAGTGATTTCCTGGTTGGTGCTTCATTTAATTTTTATTTTCATTTTTTCTAATAATCCTGCTTACTACATATATATGCTTTGTTTAGACACTTGTGTGTGTGTGTGTGAGAGAGAGAGAGAGAGAGAGAGAGATGGCTAATCAAGAATATTTGAAAAAATACCATTGTTGATACACAAACTATATAAGGCAAGTAGGCAACCCTCTGTTGACTTTTATATACAAGCATCTAGTGTAACTAGTTGGACGAAATGAAGTGATTTGCAGCAAAACCAGCTGAGGCTGTACATAGTTTTCCATTTGCTGAGCTTTCAACGAACTTTACATGATTCAATGACCTCACTAACAGCTTTATGGGTCACTGGAGAAATCATCTTTAAGGCCAAATGAAATTCCTGGAAACAAATATGATTAAAGACTTAATAGTAGTAAAAATATGACTCCAAACATCACTTTCAATAATCCCAATATTTCTTGCTAGCTTCACAGTTTTAAGCCAAGGTAGTTACATCTATTAACAGCTACTTACCACAAATCTTTCCAACACACATGTATATTAAAATGGCAACCTATGTGTTTGCATTAAATAAAAGAAGGTTAAATATCTCATTATCTATCTACTAAAAATAAAAAAAAAAGTACAATATTAATGTGATTCGTGTTTGTAGTGATGAGGTATTGGCGACAACAAACAAATTTAGCAGAATTCGTGACAATTTCAAGTCATTAATTCCCAAGGCTTGGGTGCATGGGGATGTAAGTGCATAATTAAACTACTATCTCTAGCATACTTTCAATTTCTAATAAATTTATTAATTATTACATAGGTGTTGGATTTGGTGGCTACTATGCTAACCATGCAGGAGAAAGAAATAGGATGTCAAATACACTGGTATTTGCCAGCTGTGTTTTCGGTACGCAATGTCTTTTTCAAACTTGTTACAGTTTTTATTTATTTTATCTTATTGCTTAATTGGTGTCACCGACTTAGTCCCTAACTATTAAATTCAGCAATTCATACTGCAATGTGATACCAAAATTGAAGTTTTGTTGAAATATTATAAAAAAGAATTCATATGAAAAGTTGATGAAGGTCTAAAAAAGGTATATGATTTATTGTGTTTTTTATTTTTTTTTATTATCTAATGGCCTTTATCTTTATGAACTGATTTATACTTTTTATTTTTTTTAAAAAAAAATTGTATCTAGTAATATTCTAATACGTGAAAGTTGGTACTAGATTTTTTTACCTGTCAACGAGAACAACACGCATTGGTATTTGGTTGTTTTGATTTGTGTAATCATCAAACAATTCTGCTAGACTCCCTACCGATTGCTACAGATAAAGAGCAAAAGAGATCGAGTATAGTAAAGCTGGTAAATTAACTTTTTCCATTTTCACTTTTATGACATTTTTTGTAAGGTTTCAAATATCGTCCTTATTTAATTTTTTTCCTATATGAATAGGCAAAATACCTGGAAGATATGCTCAAGTATGACTCATTCTATAAATACAACACTCCATTCAAGCCAAGAATACTTAATTTTGCATTTGTGGATACGCTAGAAACAGGAGAACAAGCTCCTGGCTCGTAAGGAATATCTGTATTTGTGTTTTCCTCTTTGAAGTTTTTATCTACATAAACTAACCGCGTCTTATTTAACACAGTAATGATTGTGGGGGTATGGGTGGCAACCTGGATGACAAACTACAAGAAGACGTATAGTTATACAATAAATGTAATTTTCTTTTGCTAAAAAAAAAATAGTACTTCATTTGCCAATGTATATGGTTTTGTTGGTAACCTAAAATATTTATATTTTTCAGGTTAATGATGGTACAAGGATGCGACTTGCGTTGGATTTGATTCTAAAGCCCCACAACTTGATGCTGCATAATGTCATTGACTCTGCTACCAGGAATTAAAATAAGTATAAACAAAAGAATTCAAACAAAAATTAAAAAATCGTAATTGTCATGTAGTCATGTTTAGTTTATATTAACTATTAAGAGTTGTTAGTTTCATCTCTTTTACTTAAAAAATTATTATGCACTATATTTTTTACGGACTCTTTAATGTTTCTGTCTTTAATTTCACTCTAACATTTCGATTCCTTGAACCACTTATGTGTTGTAAGCTAGACAAGTAATGGTTTTAATCAATGTTCTGAAAATCGGTTCGAATTGGCTGGTCGAACCGGTTGAAAAGTGATCCGCTGCGAACAACGACTCGGACAAATGTTAAAACCGGCAATTTCATAAATTGTAATTGAACCGTTGATTCGGCCGAGAACCGTTCGGTCGAACCGAACTGCGACCCGACTGATTTTTTGAATAAGGGAAAAACGAAGAACGCGTTGCTCTGTGCTGTGCCCCTCCCCCTTTCGTTCCTAACTTTCCTTTCTTCATTCATTCTCAAGGTTCTAAAAACCGGTTTGAACCAGCCAATCGAACCGATAGACAAAACGACTCGGGCAGATGCTATAACTGTCATTTTGAAAAACCGTTATAAGACTGTCGAACCGGTCAGTCGAACCGAACCCGGTCTCGGCCAGTTTTCTGATTTTTTGCAAAAAGCCAAAAACGGCATCGCTTGGATTGAACCCTAACCATTACCCAACTCTCACTCCAAAACGGCAAAACGCGCAGCACTCCCCCCATCACCCTCCCAACGCGTTACCCACCTACCCTTCCCCCAACACCCCCTCCTTCGTGATTCACCTCACTCACTCAGAATAGCACGTTCAAAACCCTAGCTTCTTCAACGGTTTTGCCGCCGCCGTCCGTGGTTGTCGGCGCCTCCACTCCTTCCTCCTTCCCCCTGTACCGAACTCATCCTCTTCTGGCTCGGCACGTCGTCCCCATCTCCCATGGCTTCTCTGTTTGAGGATTCAAGCTGCTCGCCGCCGTGCTCTCCGTCAAAGGTTAGTGTCTAAGCATGGCAAAAATCTCCGGCGGGGCGGGTATCCGCGGGGATTTACCCGCCGGGGGGCAGGTATGAGGAGTGATTTATATCCGCGGAGACGGGGGACGGGGCCCCGTATAATAAACGGGGTAGGTCTTCAGCGCCGCCGCTTCTTCTTCTTCCCCGTGTCCGGAACCCAGTAGATCGGCACGTCGTCTTCATCTTCGCCGGCTTCTCGGCACGGAACCCAGGTTAGTGGCTTCTCGTCTTCATCTTCAGTTCTTCACTGAATGTTTAGTCTTGTTCTTGGCTTGAACTTTGAAGCTCTGAAGTTGTTGCTCTTCGATCTTCTTCTTCGGCCTTCTTCTTCAATTTTTGTTCCGTTTTTCTTCAATTCTTCTTCTTGGGTCTTGGTTTGAAGTTTGTTTCTGAATGTATTTGTTGATGGATCTGTAATTAACTAATTACCCAGGTTAGTGTTTTAGTGTTTTCTCTGTTTTCAAATTTATTGTTACTCCGTTTAGTGTTTTCTAATTGCTCGTTGGCTAGTGTTTTCCACTTTTACTGGTTTACTGGTTGCTGATGGCTCCTCATTTTTTTGTTCACATTTGCTAATGGCTTTGATTTGTAGTTGTTGGTTTTGCTTTGATTTGTAGTTGCTGGCTTCTAATTATTGCTGGTTTTGCTGGCTTTGTTTGTTGCTGAATGTTGCTGGTTTTGCTGGCTTTGTTTGTTGCCGATTGCCGTTCGTCGAAGGTTAGTGGCCTACGCTTCTTCTTTTGAAGTTCTGAAATTGTTGTTCAATCATGGTGGTTCCATTTTTCTTGTAATCTTCTGTAATTGGCTGTTGCTGATGGATTTGTCTTGTATTTGCTAGTTGGTGATGGCTGTAATTTTTTTTTTCAAATTTACGGGTGGCTGGCTCTGATAGTCTGATTTAGTTTTTTACTGTATTTGTAATTGCTGGATTTAGGCTGAAATTTTTGTCAAAAACTTTAATAAGAGCATTAACTTGTTTTACTGTTATCACATTCAAGAACTTTAATAAGAGCATTAAGTTCATCAGTTTGTGCTTTTCATCTCACTACAAGAGCTAACTGTGAGGAAACAGTGGATTCTAAGCTGACCACTTTGCTGACTTATTTTATCAACATCTTCTTCCAACTCTTTTGTTTCAAATTTATTGATTCAGTCTGAAATTTTTGTCCAAATTTACTAATGGCTCTGTTTTGCAATTACTAGTTGCTGATGGCTCTTAATTTTTTTGTTCAAATTTACTGATGGCTTTGTTTTGTAATTGCTGGTTTTGATGGGTGAAAGTTTAGTGTTTTGGAATATTTTATAATGTGCTAATGTTTGTAATTGCTGGCTTTGTTTGTAACTGTTGGGTGAGGGTTTAGGGTTTTGTGATTATTGGTTAATGTTTTGGTTTGTTTGTTGCGGAATGCTGTAGGCCGTAGCAAATTTGCAACAAGTTCTTGCAGATTTTGATGATTGATAAATCATGATGCTGGGATTTAATATTTAGATATGTTTTTTTACTATTTAACTTTTGAGTTTGTATTTTGATAAGATCATATGGATTTGGTTGATGATATTTTATGTAGTGTTTTAAATTTTGAAGATATTTTAAAATTTATATTACACTATAATTAAATTTTAGGATGTTTATTTATAATTTTTATTATTCTATTCTAAAACGGTTTTTCCGGTTGAACCACCGGTTAGACCGGTTGGACTAGTAAACCAGTGAACCAGTGACTAGAGCGGTTTGATAACCGGTCCGGTTCTCAGAACCTTGCTCGTGATCTCGTCTCCTCTCCTCTCCACTCCTCCTCAAAGCTCAAACCATTAGTCCCTCTCCTTCTCAAACACCGCTGACCGCCGACCGCCGCCTCCCACCTGATGGCGTCGCAGTCTCGTCTCGTCTCATCTCCACTCCTCCTCAAAGTTCAAACCCTCAGCCCCTTCTATCTCCTTTCCAAACACCGCCGATCGCCGCCTCCCACGACCCAGCGCCGCCTCCCACCTCCCGAGTGGCTCGATCTCTCACTGGTGGTCCCGAACTCACCGTCGCCGGTCGTCGTCTTCTCCTCTTTGCCGTTCGTCTGCCAAATCGCCGGTCTTTGCTGTGGTTTCTGCCTCGGGTAAGTTGATTTCTGAATTTCTGAACTTCTGATTCTGATTTGTGATTAAGGTAATTAGATTTTGAATTTCTGAATTAGGGTAATTAGATTTTGATTTCTGAATTTCTGAACTTCTGATTCTGATTTGTGATTAGGGTAATTAGATTCTGAATTTCTGAATTAGGGTAATTAGATTTTCATTTCTGAATTTATGAACTTCTGATTCTGATTTGTGATTAGGGTAATTAGATTCTAAATGGTGTTCAAGCATTAGCTGAGATGCCTGTTTTCACTATGATTTAATGGGTGTTTTGTTTTCATTTGTTCTAAATTAATTTCATTTTTACATTGCACATAACTCCAACAATGCTACCATATATCCTAAATGAAGACAAGCAAACACATTCATGCAGCATTTTCTTATAGTTAAATTATAATTTTTAATATGTAGGGGTTCCAAGGACTGAGGAGGAACAGAATATTTTTACTTGGATTACAAAAGTTGGGCAAAGGTGATTGGCGTCAAAGGTTAGTGTCACTGCTTATAGGGTTTTTCAGCTCTTCCTTTCATGCTCTGTTTAGTGAGACTGATTTCTGAATGTGAATGGAAATATAATCATTGAATTTGTGTTGTTGAAATTATTGGTTAAAATGGATTTGTTACTCTGCTGCTGCTTTTTTTAATTTCTGAGTATGCTGTGTTTGAGTTTTTTTTTTGATAGATTTATTGATTTCAGGTTTAGGGTGATTATTTGTTGCTGTTTTTTAAATTTTGTTGCTGATTGTTCTTGATTCCTGGCTCTGTTCAATCTGTTGTGCTGTTGATAATGGTGTTTTTGATTGTGTGTATCCTTTGAGAGCTGCTGTTAGTGCAGTGTTGCCTTGCTGATTTCAGTTATGGTTTTTGATTGGGTTTTTGTTGATTATTTGTTGCTGTTTTTGAAATTTTATTGATGAAAATCTTGCCAGCAATTGCTTAGACATGATAGTCTTCAATCTTGCCAACATGCATTATTGGTCCCAAAGGAGGAAGACTATATTGAATGGTTTAAAAATGCTGGCTTCAAAGACGGCAAGCTCAAAAGGATAGGTCCAAAGTGGTACCGTGGTGTGCGGAGGCATGGTTTGATCATGGGTTGCTCTGTGATTGATGTGAAGCCATTTTGTGGAGACTTTCCCCTCAAGGTAATACCTAATTTCTTCATCTCCTTTACTTTATAATGTTTTCTTTAATTTAGTTTGTTATGCAGCTTGGTCCAAAGGTAGAGGATGTGAAGAAGCCTGTGAATCCACTTGTGTTTTTTTCTTGATTAATTCTTTGTGCAATTGAGCTCTATGGCATCAGGAAGGAAGTCGCATCCAGTACGTCCTGACATGTTTCTTGAGACCGTCTCCAAGTTAATGTCAAAGTCATGCTTGTTACATTTTATTCTTTGGTATGAAGCAAATTGGACTAAGATGATATCTTTTATGCACTTTTTTATTGTTTTTGTTGTCTACAGTGAATTTGAACTGTGGCGAGTTTCACCCATGTGATCATCTTATTAAATTAGAGCTTGTGAGTTTATGCTAATTTTGTAAAAGAGCTTATTTGGTTTATGTTTCTTTTGTTGAAAACTTTATTTTCCTGGAGAATTTCTTTGTAAAGATTTTATCATAGTATATGTTACAGCTTATAAATGGAAATCAAATGAGCTCTAACTCTCTAGCATGCTTATGTCTTTCTGTTTGTTTGATTAAAGTGCTTGACTTATGTATTCTTAGGACTGAGTGAACTTATGTCTTCTTCTTAACAAAGCACTTCATTACTGAGATTTGTTTATCTATCACTAGAGAGGCAAAAAGGAATAAGTTGCGGGATTTGTGTCATTTTACTCAATCATTATTCATATACATTATGTAATAAATGTGAAAGTGAATATCCTTCTCTTTCTTTCAACCGTTGACGTTGCTTTTTCATATGACATGCAACTACTTTTTTCCTCACCTTTCACTTCTCCTGTTTCCTTTGTTGTGCATATTTTTTTTAATTATTTTTTTTTGAAAAGAAAAAGATTGCTAGAAGAAGGAATGCACACTTGATTAAGTACCCTGATGCCAAAGTAATAAGCCTTGGAATTGGTGATACTACTGAACCCATTCCTGATGCCATAACTTCTGCAATGTCAAAGGTAAAACTTCAATGTGAATGAAGCTTCTATATTTTTCAAGTGTAGACTTTGAGCACTAATATATGTTTTGCTCCCTCTCTCATGAAAACTGATTAGCATATCTTGTTTTCCATTTATCAGAGATCACATGCATTATCAACCGTAGAAGGATATAGTGGTTAAGGAGCTGAACAAGGTGAACAGGTATGTTGCATTGACATCTTCTAGAGCCTTTTTTGCTTTGCCCATTTTTCATTCTTGTATCCTTCCATACCTACTTTACTCTTTTGTCCTAGTTTCAATTGTAAACATAATTCATTACAATGCTACCTAGAAAATAAGAGGGGCCCATTTTTTTATCCTTGTAGAATTTCAGGAAAGATATTTTGACGTCTTTGTCTTTAGGAGCCTCCAACCACATCCTCATATGTTTGTCTGTTGCATAGTATATGCCTTTTCTCAACTGAAATTTTAGTGTAAAACAAATTTCTCAACTGAACAAATTCACAATTGAAAAATATAGTTACTTCATTTTTTAAATCTGTTATGTTTTTTACTTCATTTTTTAATTCTAATTTGTTTTTTCTTTGTTGCTAACTATTTTCCGTATGAAAAGTTATGATGCTTGGGAATTGAGGCCATCTCTTATCTATGCAGCCACTAAGAAGTGCAATTGCTTCAACATTTTACCGTGATCTTGGCATTGAAGATGATGCCATATTTGTGTCAGATGGAGCCGTTAAGTTGAGCACTGTGATGGATGCCTCGAGAAGAAACTATAAAAAAGACTAAACGGAGGGAAAAAAAGAAGAGAAGAAAAAAGAATGCTTGTGTATATCATCCCTACATGAATTGTACTGTGTAGTATAGTAGTAGTAGTAGTAGGCTTCCTTTGTTAATAAATATAAACATACTTGGAGTAATTTAATTCAAAATCTAACTTTATTTTTTTGCAAGTCATTATGGATGGTAAAATCTTTAGTCAAAAGTATTAGCATAGATTTGGGTACTCATTAGTTGTAATTTGAAAGTTATGTTATATTTGAGCATATCTGCCTTCATGATAACTCATCATAAGACTGCATGATTTCGAAGTTGAGAATGAAAGATTAAAAATAGTTTCGATGAAGTTGAGAATGACATCAATTATATATACCAGGTATTAAAAAGTGCTCTTAACACTTAAGCTAGACCATCTTCAGTGCATGGCCAATTTGGATAAGTATAAACACGCAATTTTTCTCTGTTCCCGCCCTTCTCTGATGGCCAATTTAGACAAGTGTATCATAAGTCCTGTTTTTGGTTCTTTTATTAATCTGCAAATATGCTCTTTCAAATTTAGCACCACAGCAGCCTTATGAAGTTGAATTAAGAAACTATTTTCAGGTGAATCTGATGTCCTTGCCAAACAACATTTCCAAGTGTTCCATATTAAAAAAACTCATTGAAGAATGATCACCCACTATTCATTGACATGATCAATCTAAGAACAGCCACAACATACAATTAAAAAAAAGGGACCAACTAGGTAGTAAAATGAAGAAATAAATACATTAACAGAACAAGATTTTATTCAAAATCAGCGTCAATAACATAATAAAAACAACGTTGACAACATTTATAATGATACGGTCTTATGAACCATCCCTAATTTTTATAAATTGATAGCACAAACACTTGAAATTGAAAGGAAGATATAATCAGCAATTTTAACATGCCTAAATTAAAAATATAATATATAGATTAACCGGAAAACCAGCCGAACCGGGTGGGTTTTTCTAAAGCTCCGATTTTGTCAT
>NC_029794.2:2162242-2178760 GCF_000816755.2 Arachis ipaensis | reverse complement strand
AAACGGCTTCCCCTCAGTTACGAACGCCTCCCCCCTCTCCCCCAGAAACGGCTTCCCCTCAGTTACGAACGCCTCAGAAACGGCTTCGTTTTGATAATGAAAACCACTAACCTAAGCCAACCCGCTCCCCTCAGTTACGAACGCCTCCTCTCTTCTCTCTCACAAAAATGAAAAATCCAATCCTAAGATTGTAACCTATCAGAGCGCAGAGCACAGTCACGTCTCCACCCGTTAGCCCCGACCACTATCGGCGCCGGCGGTGACAACCAGTGGTGGACATTCTCGCCACTCGAAGATCTGGTCTTTTTCTCGCGTCGCAGAAGGTGGGTTCGGAGCAGCTGTTGTCATCAAGCTCGCTCTGTCCTCGTCGTCGTCCCAACCGCAGATTAAAATAATTGATACAAGTCCGTGCACTGCACACATAAAAATTCAAGGACAAACTCAAATAACCGCTCAGCAACAGCACCGATGGTTGGAAGAACTGAATGAGGTGGTGTAATTGGTATTCCCCAAAAAATGTCTGCTTCACATTAGCACTGCCTATATCCTGACCAGTCGATGCAAAGTGATTCTTCAGGTATGGATTCTCCACAGAAAACTGAAATTGCTTGATTGGAAGCTGAAAACATTTTCACATCGTGAGGACAATTCACATAATTCACATCATGTTGTATAGGATACGAAGTCATGGAAAAATGAAAGCCACCTTGTGATTTTTGCTTATGTGATTCTTGTGTGAGGAAAACTTGTTGAATATTGCTTCTGTGATGGGTTCCTAAGAGTACCCCTTTTCGGTGCTGCTTTAGGGATTCTTGATGTTTTGCTGTGATTTCTGAACATTTTTGGTGGTGTTGCTTTTTGGTAATTCTGGAGTTTTGTTTTCAAAGGAATTTTTTTTTTCAAAATTTTTGGGGGTGTTGCTCTCTTGGTGTTGAAGTCTTCTTGTTCCTAAGTTTTTTCCTTACCATTTTATCTGATTTTTAGAGTATATAGAACATAATTGTTTTCAGAATTGTGAGGTGCATGTAATTGATTTATAAGTTGGGTCAAGAAGTGGGAGAATTATTTTTTATTTGTTCAATTTGCATGAATTATCTTGAGTCATTGAAGATAAAATCTGATTATCTATCTCTTTGAATGGAGAATTGTTGCTCTGGCTGGTGCATTTGCTGTGTTGTTTTCATTATCTGCTGCATTGTTCAAGGTTTTTCGTTTGGTGGTAGAACATTGTGCTGTGTTTGTCATTAAGGTAGAATTTTTTTATAATTTTATTGTATATTTAATTAAACCGGTTCAGCCACGGTTTGATCATGGTTGGACCATTCAACCATTGAATCAGTAACCGGATCGGTTCAATAACCAGTTTGGTTCTTGCAACTATTACTAATTTAGTTATCCTGCTCATTGCTGATTTTGTGTTGGTTTGCTAATTTTGAATTTCGAAAGAAAATGTATTGGTATTTAGTTATTTAGTTTTACTTCGTGGTTTATGATATTATAATTCTGCTAATAAAAATAATAGGGATGCACCTTATTTTCAATTTTACTTTTGAGGGCCCTGAAATTACCATAGTTAGAATTGATTGTTAGTTGCCTAATTGATTATTAATTGTTAATAGGCTTCGTTGCTACAATGTGCTTGTTAACTGCCTAATTGGAATCGATTACTAATTGCCTAATTGATTGTCAATGTGATAGTGTGATTATAATTAGATAATAGGCTATGTTAGAATTGATTGTTAATTTCTTAATTGGAATTGATTGCTAATTGCCTAATTGATTCACATTAAGGTATTATTATAGTATTGCCTGATATGTCTATTTTCGTATTAGTTATTTTAGAAATTGAGACTTGATTGTTGTTAAAGTGTAGGTGAAGATATATATTTCAAAATTTAATTTTAAGTTTTTGACTATTTCATTTTTTTATTTAAGTTGGATCGGGTCAGTCGGTTCAACCTGTAATCCACCGGTTGAACTAGTGACCTGATAGTCTCAATCACCGGTTTGGTTCTGACAACTATGCCTTATGCTACTCTTTGGCCCCTCCAGTCTTCCCTCTCAAAAACGACGCCGAATTTGGAACGAAGCTGCATCATCAGTCATTGTAAGCTCTTCCCTCCCATTCCTCTGTTTCTAAGTACTTCGCATAAAACCTACACATACCCACAATCCAAATTTGTATTGCTATAATCTATTTCATCAATGCCTTCGATTTCAAGAAGCAAAACGATGGTGGGTATGTTTCATAGGTACCTAAACTATGTGAAAAGTCCTTCCTTTTCTCCATTAACCCTTCAAGCTCCACCTCAAACTGAAACCACACTTCAATTGCCAGTTTTTTCTTCTTTTCGGCACCCTCCTTGCCATATTTCAAGATCACATGCTTCTTGTGTTTACTTAATTCAGTCTTCATCACTGCATATTCACTCTTTTGGTAAACATGTTGTTCCAATGCGGAATTATTGTTCAGAAACTGTCTCAGTGATCCAAAATTCTAGCTTTAGTGTGAATGTTGAAGAAGTTAATGGTTTAGAGAGCTATGTTGATAAGGTTTACAACTCTGTGATGGATAGTTCTCTAGGTTTTAACAATTTGGAAAATGCTCTTGATCAATTGGGTGTTCCATTGTCTACCCCATTGGTCACCGGGGTGTTGTATAGGCTTCGTTATGACGAAAAGATTGCATTTCGGTTCTTCACTTGGGCTGGCTGTCAACAGAATTATTCACATGAGCCTTGTGCTTATAATGATATGATGGACATCTTATCTTGTACTAAGTACAAGACTAAGCAGTTCCGGATAGTTTGCGACATGCTGGAGTATATGAAGAGGCATAACAAGAACACGGTGCCAGTTGAAGTCGTCTTGACGATTTTGAGGAGGTATACAGAGAAGTATCTGACTCGTGTGCAGAAGTTTGCGAAGAAGAAGAGGATAAGAGTGAAGACACAGCCAGAAATAAATGCATTTAACTTGCTCTTGGATGCCCTGTGCAAGTGTTGCTTAGTTGAGGATGCTGAAGGTCTGTATAAGAAAGTTAGGAAAAGGATCAAGCCCAATGCAGATACACACAATATATTGGTTTTCGGCTGGTGTAGGGTTAGAAACCCGACTAGGGCAATGAAATTCCTGGAAGAGATGATTGAATTGGGTCATAAGCCTGACAATTTCACTTACAACACCGCCCTTGATACCTTTTTCAAGGCAGGCATGATAACCGAGGCACTAAATCTTTTTGAATTCATGAGAACGAAAGGTTCAACCATATCTTCTCCCACTGCAAAGACTTATGCAATTGTAATTGTGGCGCTTGTGCAAAATGATAGAATGGAGGAGTGTTTTGAACTTACGGGGCATATGATTAGCAATGGTTGCCTTCCTGATGTTTCAACATACAAGGATATAATTGAAGGGATGTGTTTGAATGGAAAGATAGATGAAGCTTACAAGTTCTTGGATGAGATGGGAAATAAAGGTTACCCTCCAGATATTGTTACTTATAATTGTTTCCTCAAGGTCCTTTGTGACAATAAGAAGTCTGAGGAAGCCCTTAAACTATATGGAAGAATGATTGAATTCGGTTGCCTTCCTAGTGTTCAGACTTATAATATGCTGATTTCAATGTTTTTTGATATGGATGATCCTGATGGGGCATTTGAGACTTGGCACGAAATGGAGGAGCGAGTTTGCAGACCGGACACACACACTTACTGTCTGATGGTTGAGGGGCTATTTCGCTGCAATAGAATTGACGACGCTTTTATTCTTTTGGAAGAAGTGATAAACAAGGGAATAAAGTTGCCATATCGGAAGTTCGATTCTTTTTTGATGCAACTCTCGACAATTGGTGATCTCCATGCCATTCACAGGCTTTCAGATCACATGAGAAAGTTCTATAATCATGCTATGGCAAGACGTTATGCACTAAGCCAGAAGCGTAAGAGCATGAGTTTGAGAGGATAGTAATAAGTTCTTGATTGGTTTTGTGCTACTAATTGTCATCGGACCCTGGAGGAGGCGAAGACACAAAGTTAGGACAGCTCTTTTCATGATAGGTTCAAGGAATATTACCTGCAACAATGGCAGGTATTTCATGATTTCATACGCCTTAAAGTTCATCACTGCACCATTTATTGTACTATTTCATGACAACAACTAGTTGCTCATCTAACGTGCTTGACTTGTTATGCTATAAAGTGCGAAAATTTTCATTACTGGATCTTATTTTTGCTCACTTTTAGTTCGTCCATTGAAATTCTGGAAGCTTCGATGATGCAGTTTGATTGTGCTCTGCTGCTTAGTTGATGCAACCTGCTGATCTAGCGATTTGAAGATCCATGCCTAGATTTTATGGCCTCATGCATTGTGGTTGTGAACTTTTAATAATTCCATTTGTGAGATTCTGTTTGGCATTTTGATGAGGCTACAGTATGCTGTGCCTTCGAAATTATCTCATTGTGTAACAATCATAACAAGTGGGCCTTTTTTTCAATAAGATCATTATACTTTTCATTTCTAAACTTTTGGGCACATTGTATTTTTCTATTTCCATTTCCTCATTTGTTTTCTTCATACACTTTGTTAAAGAAGGTAGTTTGTTTTGTTGGAGAGTTTAGATCAGGTAACTAGGCAAGTGACTTAATGTGAGATCTTTACTTTGATTGCTTTCTGTATCTATCTATCTATTAATATATGATAAGAATGTAGTAGGTGGTTGGTTGCTCAACAAGTGGAGCTTCAAATGGTCGACAAGTGTTAGCTTTCACTGAGTGACACGTGGTGAAGCAATAAAAAAATGTTAAAATAATAATAAAAAATCAAAATTCCGTGAATAAGGTAAGTATGGGGCGGGAATTTTAACCATACCTAGATTTGAACAATTTTGTAGTATCCCTTTTGTTTTTTGGTTTTTTCCACGGTTTAGGTGGATTGTGAAGTGAATTTTTGTGTTGAAAATTGATATGTGAAACTTTGTGTCATGGTGTTGTGCACTTCTTTGGTTCAAGGAAGGCTTACCCTTCAAAAGCAGTGCAAGGAAGTTATTCTGAGCATACTTTCAAGTATTGGTAAGTTGTAACTAAGAGCTTTATTCCTGTCTTCTACTTCAGTAACAAAAAATTAAAGAGAAAAAAAAAACAGAAAAGGCTCTATTTTGAGCATTCTTTCTTGATTTACTACCATACCTATTATTCATTTGTTCACTTTCAAGTCTTTCATGTTTGATAAATATGTGATGCAATGATTTATGACTTATTCTTATGGGAAAAAGGAGAAGTGAATGGATCCATGAAAAAAGCGGCTGAACATTTTATTGAAAAAGCCAAAAATTAAACCCTAAGAATGGAGAAACCTTAAAATATCTGGGTCATTATTATAGCCCCATTTCCATTGATACTAACAGCGCCCTTAAGTGTTATCAATGAGCTGTTGCTTTCAATCATGGTGATTTTAGGGTGAGGTTAGTTGTTCCACATTTGTTCCTTTTTAGTGAAACAAAAAATAATAATTTAGCTTTTGAATTACATAACAATGAGGGCATTTTGTAATTTTGTTTATGTTTTAGGAAGCTCTTTGTAATTTTCTTTATGCTTTAGGAAGTACAGAGACATTTTGGACAGTTCTAAGAAAGTTTGGACATGATAAAGATTTTAAACTCTGAGATGACTTCCTTCCAGTTCCACCTTAGAAGGCTCTTTATCAGGTCATATTTTCATTTTTTTTTTACTATTTTGAAGTTCTAATTTTTCTTATATGTGGTATTTTCATTTAATGATTTAATTGTTATTTGGTTCATATAATTCCATAACAAAAAATGTGTCTAATTGCTAAAGTAGAATAGTAAACGTTAGACATATAAATTGTACTAACAAATTCAGCTGTAAACTACCAATTTGAGCTACAGACATTACATGTAGTGGAGTTTTGTTGGCAATGCACGATGAAGTAGCTTTGACAAATAGGTAGTTTTGCTTTCCATTAATTTTTTGTGATAATGTGATATTATTGTTATTTTAATTTCTTTTGTCGTCTGTTAGCAAAATCAAAATTTATCTTCTATTCTAATATAATTTCTTCTTATGGAGGCAATATGTCATCACTTTATGGTTAGTTGGTTGTTCTATTTCAATTTGTGCTGAACTAATAATCAGAACTATAAATATAATTAAACTCAACTTTTTGTTTTTTTCTTTGTTTTGTTTCGAGTTATTAACCCTTCATTCAGTTGACATTTTGTGGTCACAATATTATGATGATCATTTTTCTCATAAGCTTTAGACGTCATTGAGAATGTGATATGTAGGTCTTTAGCATTTTGTTTCTTTTCTCTTTTAAAATTTAGCTGAAATACAGATTATTGCTGTATAATTTACATGTCCACTATGTATTCTATTCACATTATGTTTCCAATTATCCATGCAATTGAGTTTGTGGCAGTCAAATATGGTGGCTGCCCCAACTGAATATTGCTATTGTCAAGCATTTGGACTTTTGTTAACTTTTTCTTTTCTCAAGTCCTACAAGTTTTGTCATGCTTTTATATTTGGAGTTCTTTTGACATTTGATTGGTTAAATTTTACTGCAGAAATCTTTAGTGTTCCCATGCCAATAGTACTGATAGATCAAGACTCGGATACTGAAGCAACAATTGTGCAGCTTAGCTTTGGTGATCGCCATAGAGCTCTTATTGACATGGTGACATGGCTCTTTGAACTTTATTTGTGCTCAAACTCTCAAACTTTGCAATCCATTTGAATGTATTAGTGTATTCTTAGTTAGATATTATTGAAGTATGATAGCGTTGCTTTTTAGAGTTAGAGAAGATTTATTACTCCTCTTACCTCTGCTCTGTTGTCAGTCTTTACATATTCCTCATGCTATGTCACTGTAAGTGAGAAGGTTGTGTTCAACGTAATTTTTTCTCCACCAAATCTTTATAAGTCAGTGATATTGCAATGTTTGATGGTTGAAATGAACTTGTCTGAGAAGTGATATTGTACACTCATAAGAATAATACAAGTTTTCTTTAGTTTTTCTTGTAATTTCTGATCAGTTCTAACTTCTAACCTTTAGTGTTTAAAGGTTCATTTAGTTCCTAAGAACTTAATTGAAAATTAAGTGAAATTATATGATTGGGAGTAATTTAACCTTTTTTTAAAGTAACATTTGGTGCATATATGTTTAAATTGTATTCAGAATCCTAATTATTACAGTTGGCGACTCTGAAGACTCTTGTATAATGGTGTTTTGTTGGTCATGAACTGATAAAGAAAAATACTCTACTTTTAATGTTTTATGTATTCAATATACAGATACCATTTATAAAAGCCATTTGGGGCAGTTGTTAATCATAATATGACGGTGTTGTAATGTTTTCTTTTTATAATTATTTGTCAGAATTAGTAGTGATAACTTTCTCAAGAGTTTTAATTATTTATCAGCCTTTTTGTTGTAACAATGACAAAATTAAGACTCTTGAGAAAGTTATCACTACTAATTCTGACAAATAATTATAAAAAAAATTACAACACCGTCATATTATGTTTAACAACTGTCCCAAATGGCTTTTGTAAATTGTAGCTGTATATTGAATACATAAAACATTAAAAGTAGAGTATTTTTCTTTATCAGTTCATGACCAACAAAACACCATTATACATGAGTCTTCAGAGTCACCAACTGTAATAATTAGGATTCTAAATACAATTTGTACATATCTGCACCAAATGTTACTTAAAAAGAGGTTAAATTACTCTCAATTATATAGTTTCACTTAATTTTCAATTAAGTTCTTAGGAACTAAATGAACCTTTAAAAACTAAAGGTTAGAAGTTAGAACTGATCAGAAATTACAAGAAAAACTAAAGGAAACTTGTATTATTCTTATATGAGTGTACAATATCACTTCTCAGATAAGTTGTTCATTTCAACCATCAAACATTGCAATATCGCTGACTTATAAAGATTTGGTGAAGAAAAATTTACATTGAACACAACCTTCTCATTTACAGTGACATGGCATGAAGAATATGTAAAGACTGACAACAGAGCATAGGTAAGAGGAGTAATAAATCTTCTCTAACTCTAAAAAGCAATGCTATCATACTTCAATAATATCTAACTAAGAATACACTAATACATTCAAATGGATTGCAAAGTTTGAGCACAAATAAAGTTCAAAGAGCCATGTCAATAAGAACTCCATGGCGATTACCAAAGCTAAGCTGCACAATTGTTGCTTCAGTATCCGAGTCTTGATCTATCAGTACTATTGGCATGCGAACACTATAAAGATTTTTGCAGTAAAAATTAACCAATCAAATGTCAAAAAAATTCCATATATAAAAGCATGACAAAACTTGGAGGACTTGAGAAAAGAAAAAGTTAACAAAAGTCCAAATGCTTGACAAAAGCAATATTCAGTTGGGGCAGCCACCATATTTGACTGCCACAAACTCAATTGCATGGATAATTGGAAACATAATGTGAATAGAATACATAGTGGACATGTAAATTATACAGCAATAATCTGCATTTCAGCTAAATTTTAAAAGAGAAAAGAAACAAAAGAAGACCTACATATCACATTCTCAGTGACGTATAAAGCTTATGAGAAAAATGATCATCATAATATTGTGACCACAAAATGTCAACTGAATGAAGGGTTAATAACTCAACAAAACAAAGAAAAAAACAGAAAGATGAGTTTAATTATATTTATAGGTCTATGATTATTAGTTTAGCACAAATTGAAATAGAACAACCAACTAACCATAAAGTGATGACATATTGCCTCCATAAGAAGAAATTATATTAGAATAGAAGATAAATTTTGATTTTGCTAACAGACGACAAAAGAAAAAATAACAATAATATCACATTATCACAAAAAATTAATAGAAAGCAAGACTACCTATTTGTCAAAGCTACTTCATCGTGCATTGCCAATAAAACTCCACTACATGTAATGTCTGTAGCTCAAATTGGTAGTTTACAGCTGAATTTGTTAGTATAATTTATATGTCTAATGTTTACTATTCTACTTTAGCAATTAGACACATTTTTTGTTATGGAATTGTATGAACCAAATGACAATTAAATCATTAAATGAAAATACCACATAGAAGAAAAATTAGAACTTCAAGATAGTAAAAAAAATGAAAATATGACCTGTTAAAGAGCCTTCTAAGGTGGAACTGGAAGGAAGTCATCTCAGAGTTTAAAATTATTATCATGTCCAAACTTTCTTAGAACTGTCCAAAATGTCTCTGTACTTCCTAAAGCATAAAGAAAATTACAAAGAGCTTCCTAAAGCATAAACAAAATTACAAAATGCCCTCATTGTTATGCAATTCAAAAGCTAAATTATTACTTTTTGTATCACTAAAAAGGAACAAATGTGAAACAACTAACCTCAAGCTAAATTATTACTTTTTGTATCACTAAAAAGGAACAAATGTGAAACAACTAACCTCACCCCAGAATCACCATGATTGAGAGCAACAGCTCATTGATAACACTTAAGGGCGCTGTTAGTATCAATGGAAATGGGGCTATAATAATGACCTAGATATTTTAAAGTTTCCCCATTCTTAGGGTTTAATTTTTGGCTTTTCAATAAAATGTTCAACCGCTTTTTTCATGGATCCATTCACTTCTCCTTTTTCCCATAAGAATAAGTCATAAATCATTGCATCACATATTTATCAAACATGAAAGACTTGAAAGTGAACAAATGAATAATAGGTATGGTAGTAAATCAAGAAAGAATGCTCAAAATAGAGCCTTTTCTGTTTTTTTTCTTTTTAATTTTTTGTTACTGAAGTAGAAGACAGGAATAAAGCTCTTAGTTACAACTTACCAATACTTGAAAGTATGCTCAGAATAACTCCCTTGCACTGCTTCTGAAGGGTAAGCCTTCCTTGAACCAAAGAAGTGCACAACACCATGACACAAAGTTTCACATATCAATTTTCAACACAAAAATTCACTTCACAATCCACCTAAACCGTGGAAAAAACCAAAAAACAAAAGGGATACTACAAAATTGTTCAAATCTAGGTATGGTTAAAATTCCCGCCCCATACTTACCTTATTCACGGAATTTTGATTTTTTATTATTATTTTAACAATTTTTTATTGCTTCACCACGTGTCACTCAGTGAAAGCTAACACTTGTCGACCATTTGAAGCTCCGCTTGTTGAGCAACCAACCACCTACTACATTCTTATCATATATTAATAGATAGATACAGAAAGCAATCAAAGTAAAGATCTCGCATTAAGTCACTTGCCTAGTTACCTGATCTAAACTCTCCAACAAAACAAACTACCTTCTTTAACAAAGTGTATGAAGAAAACAAATGAGGAAATGGAAACAGGAAAATACAATGTGCCCAAAAGTTTAGAAAGGAAAAGTATAATGATCTTATTGAAAAAAAGGCCCACTTGTTATGATTGTTACACAATGAGATAATTTCGAAGGCACAGCATACTGTAGCCTCATCAAAATGCCAAACAGAATCTCACAAATGGAATTATTAAAAGTTCACAACCACAATGCATGAGGCCATAAAATCTAGGCATGGATCTTCAAATTGCTAGATCAGCAGGTTGCATCAACTAAGCAGCAGAGCACAATCAAACTGCATCATCGAAGCTTCCAGAATTTCAATGGACGAGCTAAAAGTGAGCAAAAATAATATCCAGTAATGAAAATTTTCGCACTTTATAGCATAACAAGTCAAGCACGTTAGATGCGCAACTAGTTGTTGTCATGAAATAGTCCAATAAATGGTGCATTGATGAACTTTAAGGCGTATGAAATCATGAAAAACCTGCCATGGTTGCAGGTAATATTCATTGAACCTATCATGAAAAGAGCTGTCCTAACTTTGTGTCTTCGCCTCCTCCAGGGTCCGATGACAATTAGTAGCACAAAACCAATCAAGAACTTATTACTTTCCTCTCAAACTCATGCTCTTACGCTTTTGGCTTAGTGCATAACGTCTTGCCATAGCATGATTATAGAACTTCCTCATGTGATCTGAAAGCCTGTGAATGGCATGGAGATCACCAATTATCGAGAGTTGCATCAAAAAGGAATCGAGCTTCCGATATGGCAACTTTATTCCCTTGTTTATCAATTCTTCCAAAAGAATAAAAGCGTCGTCAATTCTATTGCAGCGAAATAGCCCCTCAACCACCACACAATAAGTGTGTCCGGTCTGCAAACTCACTCCTCCATTTTGTGCCAAGTTTCAAATGCCCCATCAGGATCATCAATATCAAAAAAACATTGAAATCAGCATATTATAAGTCTGAACACTAGGAAGGCAACCGAATTCAATCATTCTTCCATATAGTTTAAGGGCTTCCTCAGACTTCTTATTGTCACAAAGGATCTTGAGGAAACAATTATAAGTAACAATATCTAGAGGGTAACCTTTATTTCCCATCTCATCCACGAACTTGTAAGCTTCATCTATCTTTCCATTCAAACACATCCCTTCAATTATATCCTTGTATGTTGAAACACCAGGAAGGCAACCATTGCTAATCATATGCCCCGTATGTTCAAAACACTCCTCCATTCTATCATTTTGCACAAGTGCCACAATTACAATTGCATAAGTCTTTGCAGTGGGAGAAGATATGGTTGAACCTTTCGTTCTCATGAATTCGACAAGATTTAGTGCCTCGGTTATCATGGCTGCCTTGAAAAAGGTATCAAGGGCGGTGTTGTAAGTGAAATTGTCAGGCTTTTGACCCAATTCAATCATCTCTTCCAGGAATTTCATTGCCCTAGTCGGGTTTCTAACCTTACACCAGCCGAAAACCAATATATTGTGTGTATCTGCATTCGGCCTGATCCTTTTCCTAACTTTCTTATACAAACCTTCAGCATCCTCAACTAAGCAACACTTGCACAAGGCATCCAAGAGCAAGTTAAATGCATTTATTTCTGGCTGCGTCTTCACTCTTATCCTCTTCTTCTTCGCAAGCTTCTGCACGAGTCAGATACTTCTCTGTATACCTCCTCAAAATCGTCAAGAGGACTTCAACTAGCACTGTGTTCTTGTTATGCCTCTTCATATACTCCAGCATGTCGCAAACTATCCGGAACTGCTTAGTCTTGCACTTAGTACAAGATAAGATGTCCATCATATCATTATAAGCACAAGGCTCATGTGAATAATTCTGTTGACAGCCAGCCCAAGTGAAGAACCGAAATGCAATCTTTTCGTCATAACGAAGCCTATACAACACCTCAGTGACCAATGGGGTAGACAATGGAACACCCAATTGATCAAGGGCATTTTCCAAATTGTTAAAACCTAGAGAACTATCCATCACAGAGTTGTAAACCTTATCAACATAGCTCTCTAAACCATTAACTTCTTCAACATTCACACTAAAGCTAGAATTTTGGATCTGAGACAGTTTCTGAACAATAATTCCGCATCGGAACAACATGTTTACTAAAAGAGTGAATATTCAGTGATGAAGACTGAATTAAGTAAACACAAGAAGCATGTGATCTTGAAATATGGCAAGGGGAGTGCTGAAAAGAAGAAAAAACTAGCAATCGAAGTGTGGTTTCAGTTTGAGGTGGAGCTTGAAGGGTTAATGGAGAAAAGGAAGGACTTTTCAGATAGTTTAGGTACCTATGAAACATACCCACCATCGGTTTGCTTATTGAAATTGAAGGCATTGATGAAATAGATTATAGAAATACAAATTTGGACTGTGGGTATGTGTCGGTTTTATGCGAAGTACTTAGAAACAGAGGAATGGGAGGGAAGAGCTTATAGTGATTGATGATGCAGCTTCGTTCCAAATTCAGCGTCATTTTTGAGAGGGAAGACTGGAGGGGCCCAAGAGTAGCATAAGGCATAGTTGTCAGAACCAAACCGGTGATCGAGACTATCACGTCACTAGTTCAACCGGTGGATTACAGGTTGAACCGACTGACCCGATCCAACTTAAATAAAAATATGAAATAGTCAAAAACTTAAAATTAAATTTTGAAATATATATCTTCACCTACACTTTAACAACAATCAAGTCTCAATTTCTAAAATAACTAATACGAAAATAGACATATTAGTCAATACTACAATAATATCTTAATTTGACACAATAATAGTGAGAATCAATTAGGCAATTAGCAATCAATTCCAATTAAGAAATTAACAATCACACTGCAGCAACAGAGCCTATTGACAATTAATCAATTAGGCAATTAACAATCAATTCTAACATAGCCTATTGTCTAATTATAATCACACTATCACATTGACAATCAATTAGGCAATTAGCAATCGATTCCACTTAGGCAATTAACAAGCACATTGTAGCAACGAAGCCTATTAACAATTAATAATCAATTAGGCAATTAACAATCAATTCTAACTATGGTAATTTCAGGGCCCTCAAAATTAAAATTGAAAATAAGGTGCATCCCTATTATTTTTATTAGCAGAATTATAATATCATAAACCACGAAGTAAAACTATATAACTAAATACCAATACATTTTCTTTCGAAATTCAAAATTAGCAAACCAACACAAAATCAGCAATTAGCAGGATAACTAAATTAGTAATAGTTGCAAGAACCAAACCGGTCATTGAACCGGTCTGGTTACTGGTTCAATGATTGAATGGTCCAACCGTAATCAAACCGTCGCTGAATCGATTTAATTAAATATACAATAAAATTATAAAAAAATTCTACCTTAATGACAAACACAGCACAATGTTCTACTACCAAATGAAAAACCTTGAATAATGCAGCAGATAATGAAAATAACACAGCAAATGCACCAGCCAGAGCAACAATTCTCCATTCAAAGAGATAGATAATCAGATTTTATCTTCAATGACTCAAGATAATTTATGCAAATTGAACAAATAAAAAATAATTCTCCCACTTCTTGACCCAACTTATAAATCAATTACATGCACCTCACAATTCTGAAAACAATTATGTTCTATATACTCTAAAAATCAGATAAAATGGTGAAGAAAAAACTTAGGAACAAGAAGACTTCAACACCAAGAGAGCAACACCCCCAAAAATTTTGAAAAAAAAATTCCTTCAAAATCAAAACTCCAGAATTACAAAAAAGCAACACCACCAAAAATGTTCAAAAATCACAGCAAAACATCAAGAATCTCTAAAGCAACAACAAACAGGGGTACTCTTAGGAACCCATCACAGAAGCAATATTCAACAAGTTTTCCTCACACAAGAATCACATAAGCAAAAATCACAGGGTGGCTTTCATTTTTCCATGACTTCGTATCCTATACAACATGATGTGAATTCTATTAATCGTCCTCACGATGTGAAAATGTTTTCAGTTTCCAATCAAGCAATTTCAGTTTTCTATGGGGAATCCATACCTGAAGAATCACTTTGCATCGATTGGTCAGGATATAGGCAGTGCTAATGTGAAGCAGACATTTTTTGGGGGAATACCAATTACACCACCTCATTAAGTTCTTCCAACCATCGGTGCTGTTGCTGAACGGTTATTTGAGTTTGTCCTTGAATTTTTATGTGTGCAGTGCACAAACTTGTATCAATTATTTTAATCTGCGGTCGCCGACGACGACGAGGACAGAGCGAGCTTGACGACGAGGACAGAACGAGCTTGACGACAATAACTGCTCCGAACCGACCTTCTGCGACGCGAGGAAAAGAGCATATCTTCGAGTGGCGAGAATGTCCACCGCTGGTTGTCACCGCCAGCGCCGATAGTGGTGGGGGCTAACGGGTGGGGGAGTGGGTTGGCTTAGGTTAGTAGTTTTCATTTTTCTGGGCATCAAAACGACGCCGTTTCTGGGGGACAAAATCGGAGCTTTAGAAAATCCACGCGGTTCGGCCAATTTTTTAACCAATTTTTTTAGGACGATTTTGAAGATCAATCGGGCCGCCTAAATGTGGCTGCATTATGATGCAGGGAACTAAAAAGAAATGGCAATGCTGCACCACTGATGTGCCTTACAAGGAAGATATCTCTAGTAAATCTCAGCAAAAAATTCTATCGTTCACTGATTTATAGGTCAATTTTCTCTGTTTGCTTGAATCTTCATTGAGACTACAAAAATGAACTAGTTGGTGTTGGGGAATTCTTGGTACTTGAGACTTGATCAATAAGTTTTACTATGATTTCAATGGAAAATAAATTTTAAATATTCATAACAGTGGGGATCATGACATGGTTATTCCTTTCTTGGCAACTCAAGCATGGATAAGATCGTTAAAGTACTCCATTGTCGACGATTGCAGGCCATGGTATACTAATGGCCAAGTTGCAGGGTATTCATTCCCTTAACTCTAGAATGCTATATTATGTTGTTGATGCTTTTCTTTTCTCTTTTACATTTACTGTTGTTTTCATTTTTTCCCCACTTAAGCAGATACACAAGGACTTACTCCAATGCAATGACATTTGCAACTGTCAAGGCAAGACCTAGATCTCTCTTTCTGGACACAAATGGTGATAACTTATTTGTTTTATAATGATGGATATGGTTGCAGGGTGTGGAGGGCACACAGCACCAGAGTACAAGCCTCAAGAATGCTTTCACATGTATAGTAGGTGGATCTCTAAGAGACTTTTCTAGGAATAAACCAAACAAGATCAAATTATAAAGGTGACAGGGAATAAAAAGTTATATCAAGGAGCAGATTTCAAGATAACAGTTGAAGAATGTATCAACAATGTTTATATATTTTATATTATATTGGCTATTGAGTTTACATTTCATTTGAATATTCAACAAAGCAGATTTCGTATTTTTAAGTCACATTGAATAATTTCTTTTAACTAATACTAAAATCCATACTAAATTCTATAATAGTACAAAGTTCATCGAAATGTCATACTATCTACCACGGTGTCATATATCATATCATACTTATAAAGTATAAACCACTTGAAGGAAGGACTTTACTGAATAGGATCCCCTGTTGTCATGCTTCATATCATTCTAATATTTCTATCTACCTCTTTGATTCATACCCACCCTTGAGAGCACCCTCATCAAGTGTTCAAGTTCTTCCACCTCCAAGACAAACTCCACACCCAAGAACATCCATTCCAAAATCCACAATCACTTGTCTTATATTACACTCCCTATCAGAATCTGCATTCCCTTCTAAAACACCTTAACTATATCTGGCTCTTTGAGTTTTAGGCCTCCCAAACTTTGTGTCTATGTATTAGTTATACAATTGTTCTACATTATTGTAGATCAATATGATAAAAATATTGTGAAGTTTTGGCTTTTTTTTTTTTTTCCAAATACTATGTTGTGGATGTTTTCTAATTCCCTTGTTATAATAGAATTTTTTTTTATGTATTTTATCATCTAATATAATAAATTATCGACAGATGTGTCAACAAATAAATTATTTTTGTATTTATTTATCAGTTTTCTTAAATTTAACTCATTTATCAAAATTAAATAAGAAAAGAATTAATTCTTTGTTTTATATTTTATC
>NC_029794.2:2157329-2162096 GCF_000816755.2 Arachis ipaensis | reverse complement strand
AATAAAAAGTACATAATAAAATTAAAAAAATAATATTATATGAGAGAGTACATAATAAAAAATACATGATAAAATTGAAGATCAATCAGACCGCCTAAATGACCGGTTCACAATTAACCAGGTTGGTCCGGTTTGAATTTTAAAACCTTACAGTAATTAGCAAGCTTCCCATTCAACAAATTCAAGTCTCCATTTCAACAAATTGGCAAATTCAAATCTCATTATATATTCATAACCAATTAGTCAATTACATTACATACATGGCATCATCAGAGGAAGATCTGGTGAGGCGCGAGCAGATGCGGAGCCAAGAGAGGCGCGAGCAGCAGAGCTCAGACGGAAGAGAGAGGCCAGGCGCGAGAAGACGAAGCAGAGGATCCGGTGAGAGGCGAGGCGACGGCGGCGAGCATGCGGTGAACCAGGTGAGCTCCCAAATCTGCCTGTGTCAATGGTGTGCCGTTAGAGACTAGAGAGTGTGAGTGAGTGAGAGCGAGCTGGGGTTTGGATGGGGCTTCGTTCAGCTAGGTTTTTTTTTAAATTAAAATGTCAAATGATGTTGTTTGGTGGGTGTTTCTAAAAAAATTAAATACCATATCGATCTGGATTTCTCAAACCTTCCGGTTCATCAATTTTTGCAATTCGGCCAAATCATACTAATTCTCATCAATTTCATTTCTTGTACGCCTGTAAGGTTTAAAATTTAGTCCAAACAGAGCAGTAAATCGGATCACCCATCATTTTTCAGTCTCACTGCCCGAATCGGTACAGTTTTTTCAACTATGACATAAGGAAAAAACAAAGCAATGAGCCCTTCTCCCTTTTTTCTAAAAGAAAAACAAATCACTCCTTTTAATTAACTCGAACGAAAAAAAGGATAAAAGTAATTTTTTTTGTGAAAATATAATGGAAGTTGTGAGAACCAAATTGATAGTTGAACACTTGAACTAGTCAAGTTACTAGTTTATTAATTTATTAATTCAATCAATAGATTATTGGTTGAACCAAATAATCAATAAAACCGATGCTACATAAAAAAAATTAAAAAATCAAAAACTTAAAACTAAAATTTGAAATACATATGTTCACTAATATTTTATTATGTAAATATTTAAAATATTTAATATTTATTTTAGTAATGGTATAAATTCTAATAAGGGTTAAGTATGATCTCAGTCGTTAAGGTATTGGTCGAAATTTTTTTCGTCCCCTTCCCTTGCCGAAGGTTCTTATCCCAAACGTTTTGGCGATCACCTTCCCTTACCGAAGAATCATTCCCTCAGTTCAATTTACAATCAAGGTTATTTAGACATACACAAGAAAAAAAGTCATGTCAACAAAGATATATTATTATATAAAATAGATGGGAGTCCCCTTCCTTTATCGAAGATTCCCAAAAGTTTGCCGATCACCTTCCCTTACCGAAGGATCATCTCGATTATCTTATCTTTGGGGGTCACCTTCCCTTATCGAAGGATCATTCCCTCCGTTTAATTTACAATTAGGGTTGTTTAGGCATACACAAGAAGAGGTTCATGCAAGAATAGATCATGTAAGAGGAGGGACATATACCATGATAAAAGGAGCATGTTGAATAAGATGTTATATGAAAGTAGGTACTCTCGACCCTAGAGGGGTATAATGTATAAAATATCATATAATGTACATTATATAAAAAATAGGATATTTTAAATAGTTGAATAAAATAGTTATAAGAGGGCATGTACTCTTGACTCAAAGGAAATATTATTAATCCAATGGTATAAAAGTTCATATAATTCCACATAATAAAATAGGGAATATTAATTAGTTGAATAAAACAATTATAAGAAAACATGTACTCTTGACCCTAAGAAAATATTAATAATATAATGTATAAAATATAATCTAAGTGCACATAGTAAGAATGGGGTATATTAAATACTTGAATGAAATATTATAAGAAAGCATGTACCATTGACCTTAAATTAAAGGGGTAATAATAACATAAAGATATAAGAGGTCATTTAGATGCACATAATAGAATAGGGTACATTGAACAAGACATAAAAAAAATGCATGTACTCTCAACATTAAAGGGATAATAATAATATAATGGTATAAAAACTCATGTAAATGCACATAGAAAAATATGGGATATAATTTAATGGATCAAGAGGGCATGAATGACATAATAGATAATCATGATCAATGTGGATAAAAGATGAGTAAAGGATAATTAATGTCATAAGACACATAAAAGATGGTAGCCATGCATGGATGGAAGGAAATAAAATAGAGCATACTACATGTCAACATAAAAGTAAGAAAAGCATAATTTCTTGGTGGAAACTCACCTGCAGTCGACTGTAGGTGAAGTTGCTTCTGAATGGTTGACACGTGTTACTGTATGGTTTAAAAAAAATCGATTTATTTTATACAAATAGTTTATTTAAAAAAATCGGTTTAAGTAAATCAAATAACTACCTCTAAAATAATTTCAATTCTTTCTGCGTATTATTCCTAAATTCCTAACAGATGAATTTAGTATGTTCTTCTTCTTCATTTTTATTGACCAATTTTTCTTTAAATTTATCTCAAACTTTTATTTATTTAATTTTCATCAAATATATGTATACAAATTATTTGAAAAAGTAACATTTAGTATTCTGAAAAAGAAACAAAATTCACGTTTTTTTTATAGGAATGGCATAAATAATATCATCTGTCCTTTTTGTTGTGTCTCTGTTTCTATCTTCTTGATGAGCTTTGTTTTGTTTCTCATAACTTACATTTTCAGATTAAGAAATATATTTTAAATAATAAATTTGATTAAGAAATATAAATAAGAAGAACATACCTAATTGAAAGTTTGATATTAGTTCTGAAAAAGGAATTGGAAGAGAACGAACGTGTAAAAACGAAGAAGAAGGGAATAAAAGTAACCATTTGGTCCAATTCAAACCGATTTTTTTAAATAAACCATTTATATAAAATAAACCGATTTTTTTAAAACCATATAGTAACACGTGTCAGCCATCCAGAAGCAACTTCACCTGCAGTCGACTGCAGGTGAGTTTCTGCCTAATTTCTTACTCTTTTCCTAACGCTTCTTTATTGCCTATGAGCTTGCCTGTTGTGTTTGCATACAGAATATTTTTGTAGAGAGAAAAGGGAGAGGATTAGTATTTGAGAAAAGTGATTTTCTACCTATAGGTGCACCCCTATTTATATACATTTGGTGATAGGGTGGTTGGGATAATTTTAAATTCAAATGGAGGGCGGTTACTAGATTCCTATCCATATTTCAAAATTCTAAGCCCATCTCCTAACTGATTTTTAAATTTCGAATTTAATTTTGTCTTTTCCTAACGCTTCTTTATTGCCTATGAGCTTGCCTGTTGTGTTTGCATACAGAATATTTTTGTAGAGAGAAAAGGGAGAGGATTAGTATTTGAGAAAAGTGATTTTCTACCTATAGGTGCACCCCTATTTATATACATTTGGTGATAGGGTGGTTGGGATAATTTTAAATTCAAATGGAGGGCGGTTACTAGATTCCTATCCATATTTCAAAATTCTAAGCCCATCTCCTAACTGATTTTCAAATTTCGAATTTAATTTTGTTTCTAGAAGGGGTGAAGGGAGGTTGTTACATTCCTTTTTTTGCATAAAAAATCGTCTCTAAGGTTTAACTTAATTTTAAAATTATTATTTTTACTTAAATTTTAAATTTTATTACCAAATTACTCATATTCAAAAAAATTATAAAATAAAAAAAAGAAAATAAAGAAAACGGATGAAGGAGAAAGGGAATCACGCGAGGGGGGAGGAAAGAAGAAGAAGGGGGAAGGGAAGAAGGGAAAGAAAGGAAGAGGGGGGAAAAGGGGGACGGCGCCGGCAAGGCTTGGAGCCGCCGTCGCCGTCGGGAATCAGAACCAGAGCGAGAGAGAGCCACTGCGGCTGTGCCGAACTCAGTTCCTCTGCGACAACCTCCGCTCCGTCATTCGCGTCGATACTGTTCAGCCCCTCAACGAGCGTCGCATCGTCACCGAAGTCACCCTCGACCGCTTTTCGCCCTCCTATTCTGTTGCCGCCGCAATGAAGGCGTCTTCTGCCAGGTCTTCTCCATTATCACCGACCACTGGCGATTTTTGCAAGGTTTGGAACCTTCTAGAGTCTTCTAAAGGGGACTTGCTCTAGCTCCTCAACATCTTCGATTCCAAAGGTACCAACCTCTCTCTCCCTCCAATTGCTGAAGGACCGTGCTGAAGCTACAATGGAACTTGGTTAATCAAATTGAGAAATCTATCCTCCTTAGGGTTCCAGTTTTTGCTTCTGTTTCCAATTTTGTTAATAAGATTGTTAAACCCACCAATTCTGATTCTGATTTTGTTAATCCATTGTTAATCACATTGTTTTTAATTCTGATTATGTTTCTTATTTTGTTAACCTATTGTTCTTCTGCTTTTGTTTCTTCTGCTTCTGTTTTTGACGCTTCTGATTCTACTTATGTTTTTGCTTCTATTTTTATTTCTAATTCTGTTTATGTTTCTGTTTCTATTTTTGTTTTTATTTTTTTTATTACATTATTTTATGCTTCATTGTTGTTGCTGAAGATATTTTAAAACTAATTTAAACCTTATGGACGATTTTTTATGCAAAAAAAAGTTGGAGACGAAAAAATTTTTTGGTCTATACCTTAAAGACCAAAATCGTACTTAATCTTTCTTAAAAAATAAACATATAAAATTATAATACAATATTATTATTAAAATATAAAATTAATAC
>NC_029794.2:2152048-2156980 GCF_000816755.2 Arachis ipaensis | reverse complement strand
AAGTTTAACTTAATTAAACTATATATAATTATAATGTAATATGAATTTTTATATAACATATATATTTTATATGTACAAATATATATAACAAATAAAAACTCTTTTTTTTTAAGTTACACTAGGTTTCAATATATAATATTATAAACACAAAATGTAGTAAAGAGACAACTAGCTTAGTGGTAGAGTGGCATGCTAATAAGGCTCATGTTCATGGTTTGAATTTTTGCTGATGCATTTTTTGGAAAATATCACCGGTTTTTCAGTTGTAATAGCCGGTCTAGTTTGATTTTTATAATTACTGTTAGAGAATCATTAGTATCAATTTAGACCAATTAATATCGTCTATATTTATATAGTATATCTGTATATTAATTATAGGATTCTATGCCTTTATTACTCTGATTCATTTAGCACCTATAAATACCCCTTGTAGATTGTACCTTTGATCATACTCAATAATACACTTTTCATATTACTCTCTCAGTCTCTTGTTTCTAACATGGTATCAAGAGCCTAAAGTTTTTTTTCAATGAAATTCTGTTCCTAGCCTCCTTGTTTTTCTTCCGACAGTGCCTCTTCGCTCTCATTTTTCGATCTGTTTTCGACGCTTTGGTTCGTCACCTCCGGCATCATCGTGTTTTTTGTTTCGTCATATTTCCAACGACGCCAATATCGCCGCCAACAGCCCCGGACGCGCCGCCAAAAGTTCGCTGTCCACCTCCATTGTTTCATTCCAGAAGCTTCAGCAGCCGTTGATCTTGGTGCTGATCGCACGCTCCTGGTGCTGCCACGTGTCGCAACGAAGCCATCCTGGTATCCACGACCCGACCCGCACATGACCCGCGCCTCCACCTCACCGCCAGCGTGTCTCTCTCGTCCACTCAGGTGCTGCCACGTGTCATTGTCTCGCTGACGTCACTGCTGACGTGGCGTTGACGTGGCAGACAAGCGGGACCCTCCCTAAAGTTTTTTGGTGAGCTCTTTCCGATTATGCACTCCGATTTCTCATTTTCTGCTCCGAAATTGCCGTTTTCTCTCCTCTCTTTGATCTTTGTGACCACTATCATGGAAAAGCCAGATGTTTTTGCTGCCACCGACAGAAAGGATAAATTATGTCGAAACTGTAACCGTTCTGAGCACCTCTTCCCCGACTGTCCTTCTGTTGAATGTCGCACATGCCACCAGACAGGTCATATTAGCTACCATTGTTCACAGCTGTTTTGCCATTACTGCAAGCTCTCGGGACATTTCATTACTGCTTGTCCTACTCGCCCACCACGTCCTGATCCACTCCACTCGTCTCTGGTCTCTCTATCTGATATTACATCTCTTCTTCAGCGTCTTCTCTCTGTTTCTGGTAATACCCCTGCTGCTTTATCGACCCCTCCAGGTAATTCTAAATGGTACTTTGACTCGGGTTGCTTTAATCACATGTCTCTGTTGCATAATATTTTCTCGTCCATGTCTACCACTACAAATGGACCTTCTGTCAATACTGCAAATGGCTCCCTCTTGCACGCAACACACAAGGGTTCTATATCCCAGTCAACTCTTAATCTTCCTAATACTTATTATATTCCCAAATTAAACTTCAATCTTATTTCTGTTGGTCAACTTGTTGATCTGGATTTTGAAGTCACTTTTTCCGTTTCTGGCTGTCGTGTACAGGATCCTCGGACAGGGACAAATCATCGGGACTGGACGTAAGGTCGGAAGGTTGTTTGAACTCGAGAATCTTCATATTCCTCCTGTATCAAATCTTTGTGCTGCTTCTTCTCCCTCTACCCTTCACTTATGGCATCAACGTCTTGTCCACACCTCCTTAGGAAAACTGTGTCTTCTTGTGTCTCAGGGTGTTTTAGGTCAAGTTCCACATGAATCTTTTGATTGCATTTCTTGCCAAACTGCCAAACAATCTGCTTTATCTTTTCACAATAATTCATCTCTTGCTTGCTCTCCTTTTGATCTCATTCACTCTGATGTTTGGGGCCCGGCTCCCACCGCCTCTATGGGCGGAGCTCGATACTTTGTTGTTTTCATTGATGATTATTCCCGTTTTAATTGGGTTTATTTGATGACTAATCGCCATGAGTTACCTCAGATCTATATCAACTTTGCTACTATGATTAAAACTCAGTTTTCCAAGGTCATTAAGGTTTTTCGACATGATAATGCTATGGAATACCGTGATTCCAAACTCTTAGCCTTTCTTGCAGAACAGGGTACTTTGTCAGAGTTTTCTTGTCCTGGTACGTCTCAACAAAATGGTAGAGCTGAACGTAAACACCGTCATATTCTTGACTCCATCCGTGCAATGCTCTTTTCTTCTTCGTGTCCTGAGCGTACTTGGGGTGAAGCTGTTCTTACTGCTGTTCATGTTATCAATAGACTCCCTTCTTCTGTTCTTGGTAATATTACTCCCTTTGAGCGTCTTTATCATACCCCCCCAGATTATAGTTCTCTTTGAGTTTTTGGTTGTGTATGTTTTGTTCTTCTTCAGCCTCATGAACATAGTAAACTTGAACCTCGGGCTCGTATGTGTTGTTTTCTTGGTTATGGCACTGAACACAAGGGTTATCGTTGTTGGGATCCTCTCTCTAAACGTATTCGTATATCTCATCATGTTGTCTTCTAGGAGCACCACATGTTTTCTCAGTTCTCATCCTTTGATTCCATTTCTACTACTCAGTCACCTTTGTTTACTAACCCCAATGTTGATATTTTTCCTAGTGATAATTCTCCAGATTTTATCTCGAGTGACCCTCCACATCCTCCTGTTCTTCTGCCTTCTCCATCTCCCGATTATTTCAGACCGGACGATGATCCTGCTCCTACCGTCATGCCTCCTCCTCCCGCTCGTTCTTCTAGGGTAAGGAATCCACCTCCTCATCTTCTTAATTATCATTTCTTTTCTACTATCCTTCATCAACATGAACCTAAGTCATTCAGAGAAGCCTTCTCAAACCCAAATTGGCAACAAGCAATGCAGGAAGAAATACAGGCACTTGAAAAAGCACACACTTGGGATTTGGTTGATCCTCCTTTTGATCAGGAAGTTGTGGGCAGTAGATGGGTATACAAGATCAAGACTCGCTCTGATGGCTCTATTGACCGTTATAAGGCCCGCTTGGTTGCTCAAGGTTGTACGCAAGAGTATGGTATTGATTATGAAGAGACTTTTGCTCCTGTCGCTCGTCTTACGTCTGTTAGAGCTATTCTTGCCATTGCCGCGATTAAAAAATGGTCTCTCAGTCAGATGGATGTGAAGAATGCATTTCTTAATGGGGATTTGAAAAAGAAAGTCTATATGAAACCACCTCCAAGATATCCTTGTCCTTCTAATAAGGTTTGTCTCCTTCGCAAGGCACTTTATGGACTTAAGTAAGCTCCTCGTGAATGGTTTGATAAGTTCAGCACTACCATATGCAGTCTTGGTTTTACTTCTAGCCCTCATGAGAATGCCCTCTTCATTCGTAAAAGCAAACGTGTAGTTGTTCTTCTACTTTTGTATGTTGATGACATGATCATTACTGGGGATGATGTTGATGGTATCTCTAATCTCAAGGCCTCACTTCACCGTACCTTTGAGATGAAAGATCTTGGTTCTCTCAGCTATTTTCTTGGTCTCGAGGTCATCTCCACCGATGATGACATCTATCTCTCTCAGGCTAAGTATGCTTCAGATCTTCTTGCTCGCGCTGGGATTACAGATAGTCGCACTGAGTCTACTCCTCTTGAGCCTAATGTTCGATTTACCCCTATGGATGGCACTGTTTTGGATAATCCGACTCTCTATCGACAGTTAGTTGGCGGTCTTGTCTACTTAACTGTCACCTGACCAGACATCGCCTATCCGGTTCATGTACTTAGCCAGTTCTTGTCAGCTCCTCGTACTACTCACTATGCGGTAGTTCTTCGCATTCTTCGCTACATCAAAGGCATTCTATTTCATGGCCTTTATTTTTTTTCCATTTGTCTCTTCAGGCTTACTCCGATGCTGATTGGGCTGGTGATCCCACTGATCGTCGTTCTACTACTGGTTACTGTTTGTTTCTTGGTGACGCTCTCATTTCTTGGAGTGCTAAGAAGCAAACGTTCACTGTTCGCTCAAGCACAGAAGCTGAGTACCGTGCCCTCGCTGACACCACTGCTGAAGTTATCTCGGTTCGTTGGCTTCTCGAAGATCTGGGTGCTCTTCAGTCGTCCCCTACTGATGTTTTTTGTGATAATTGCAGTGCTATTCAGATCGCCCATAATGATGTGTTTCATGAACGCACCAAACACATTGAGATTGATTGTCACTTTGTTCGGCAACGTATCCTTATTGATGTTATCCGTCTCATTGCTGTTGGAACACTAGATCAAACTGCTGATATCTTCACGAAAGCTCATCACCCGACTCGTTTCCGGACTTTGTTATCCAAACTCAAGTTGGTATCCGTAGCTCCCACTTGAGTTTGAGAGGGGATGTTAGAGAATCATTAGCATCAATTTAGACCAATTAGTATCGTCTATATTTATATAGTATATCTGTATATTAATTATAGGATTCTATGCATTTATTACTCTGATTCATTTAGCACCTATAAATACCCCTTGTATATTGTACCTTTGATCATACTCAATAATACACTTTTTAGATTACTCTCTCAGTCTCCTGTTTCTAACAACTACGATGAAAGTAGATAAATAAAAATATATATGAGAATATCAAAAAGTTATATCTTGATGATATCCTCACAATATAACACTTGATAATGTATGAGAATAGATTTTTTCTTACAAAAAAACGATATACAAGAGTTAAGATAATGTAAACTTGAAGTGTATTGAAAATTTTTTTTAAGATATATTTATAGATGAATGTTTTAAAACAAATAATAGTAATATATTATTTACTTAATTCAAAAAATATCACCGGTTTTTTGGTTG
>NC_029794.2:2128464-2151479 GCF_000816755.2 Arachis ipaensis | reverse complement strand
CGATATTTTCACAATATAACACTTGATAATTTATGAGAATAGATTTTCTCTTACAAAAAAACGATACACAAGAGTTAAGATAATGTAAACTTGATACGTGTTGAAACCTTTTCTTTAATATATATTTATAGTTGAAGGTTTTAAAATAAATAATAGTGAGATATTATTTACTTAATTCACTTACTAATTAGTGAAATCACATCATGAAAATTCATGTCTCATTAATTGATAATATTAAATATTCCATACTCTATTATGATAGGACATCATAATTGATAATATTCCACACTTCATTATGTATGATAATACTCCACTATATGTGTTATGCAGATTTTCAACAAATTTGAGTTTTTTCGATATCTATGATATGTGAGTGAAATTTACACTTTTTTTTACGAGTATCAGTTTTTATATGCACCAAAGACTTCACTTTTGAACGAAATAAAGGGTTCAAAAAGATGAAATATAAACCGAAATCAATTTACTTGAAATTGAAATTACAGAAAAAAAATGAATGACTTCAATTTAAAGAAAGTAACGAATGCCTTCAACACAGTCGAAAGAATTTGAATTTAAACTGATAACGCAGGACTTTTAGAAAGAAAAGAAATGACTTTGCAGAAGGAAAAAATTTGCATGAAGGAAAATTACAGGAATTTAAAAAGAGAAATGTAAAGACAGAAAGATATAAAAGTATAGAAATGAATTCGAGACCGACTAAAAAATTTGCTAAGATGTGAATGTGTAAAAATGCTTTCTGAAAACGAATTTTAACTTCTGCTTCTTCCAAGCCTTCTTAATTTATAGAACAATCCGATCAATCTTACACTGATAGATGTCCCCTCTAAAAAGTCCAAACAATAACTACTGTTTCCACTAAGTACAGAATCAAATAACTACTCTTGTGTGACATGTTGTCAATCCTAATACATTGTATGCAGAACCTCATTTTTCGACAAGATATAAAAGGATCAAAATCTCTTCTTTTTTTTTTTTTGTCATCCTTTTCTTTAAATTAACATTCTTGTAAATTCGACCAAAACTATTTCAATCTGCAAGCTCTTAGATTACCAAATTCTTAATTAATAATATAATATCCACAATATTAACTATTTTATAATAATTTTAATATTTTTTGTATTTTTTGTATTTTTTGTTAGCTATACAGCAAGAAAAGCTAATCACACAAATAGTATTATATGAAAACATATCTCCTAATATCAGTAGAAAATTGAAATGAAATCGTATTAAAAGGTGAATCATAAATAACTAAATTAAAAATTTAGGTGTGTCTATATTTAATTAACACTAGCAGTGACGGAACCAGAAAATTTTATGAGGACAAAATAGACATAACATGATAATTATTTTTATAATTATATTTATTATTATAAAATATAATTAATTTTCAAATTATCTCATAAATAAATAAAAACAATAAAATAATCATTAATTAAAATTAATTGAATATAAGTAAATAAAAAATTGCTATATGTATTATAATTTGGATATGTATTAATATGAAGCAATGTAGCTTAGTGGTTAAATTGTCTTTCTTGCTACCCTGGAGTGAGCAGTTCGAACCCTATGACAGCCATTTTAAAAAATTTTCGAGCATGCTGGAGCTTATGGAGAGCATGGTGGACTTGCAGAACCCAGATGCATCGTAGCTTCACCTTCAGTTGGGTTCGGTTTGGTCCGGTTTTCACCGAATTTGGCCGGTTTTAGTCGGTTTGTTACGGTTCAACCCGTTCATTCCGGTTCTTTGCCTTGAACGATCCTAACCTCGGACCGGACCGATGTAGGGTCCGGTTTATCAGTTTTTCGGTCGAACCAGCTGATCGGTCCGATTTTTACAACTATGCTAATAACATATAATTTTAAAATCAATTCATGAAACAAAATAAAAAATCGCTCGTGAAAGTAGTAGTGAAACCATATATACACAACACACTACTGCTGCTTTGGCTATAATTTTTCTTTGATTTTGTGGTAAAATTAATCACATGAATAAGAAAAAAAACATGTAATAAGGCATGAGTTTAATTTTTTTCACATATATGAACTAATTCTCACTTTATTAAGAAGATCTTAAATAAAATCATATAAAAGGATGAATCAGAATTGGTAGTAAAGTTGATAGTTGAGAACGGTTAAATAATTTGACTAATTTGACCAAATTTTTATCTAGCGACTCTTAATTATCACTTTATATAAAGTTAACTGCACCTGAATTTTCATCTTAATATATTTGAACGGAAGATATTTTTCTTAAAAATGGAAAAAATAATCACGCATTCACGCAGTCAGTGGAGCAAAACAATCTTCAGGAAAAGAAACGGATGGCAACATTAGATATCTAAATTACTTGAATAATTTTTAAACAACACTTTGAAAATTTGAAATGATTCAAATTGATTAGGTTACTATTATTAGTTCTTTTATTATTATTATTTATAATGGGTCAAATTTATTTACTTTGTGGGGGCAAAAAATATTTTTACTATATATTACATATAAAATTTTTAAAACTCAGTGGGGGCACTTGCCCCCACACCAACCAATATAAATCCGTTCCTCAACACTAGCAAGAGGTCCGCACATACGCGTGGGTGGGTGATTAAGTTTGAGGAATTAATAACAAAGATATATGAGAAGAAAATATAAAAATTGGATAATGATATATGATGTTTGTTACGGTATGGTGATAAATTCATACGTACCGATACGTTTAAAATATGGACAAATAATAACAAGCCACGTGGAATTTATTTTTCACATTAGCATTTAATTTTTGTTTTTTTAAATATATATTATATCACCACTTTTACTAATACACCTCTTTAATTAAATAAAAAAAAATATTTTTTATTTAATTTTATAAAAAGTCTTAAACATCATTCTTTTATTTAATTAGACAAAACTATCCTTTTAAATTAATGGAATTTTAGAATTCAATTAATCCTAATTTTATAGTTTCAAATAATTTAAAGAACAAAACAAAAACATATTAAAAAAAAACAAAAAATCAAAATTTCTTCATCTTCTCCAATTTCTCTAATCATTCGTGCCTCCCTCTAATCAAAACATATCAAAGAAATAAAAAATCAATCGTTCTTTATCTTCTCCAATTACCCCCTGAAGCAAAGCAGTGAAAGTCCCAAACCAAAATCCTAGGTTCTTTGCCGCCGCCGTCCAAGGCTCAGTGCTTCCGCTTCTTCCTCTTCTCCTGTCCGAAACCCAGGTAGCTTGGCACATCGTCCCCATCCTCGCTGGCTTCTCTGACTGTGGCTTGGAGTAGCTTGCCATTGGGTCACCGCTTGCCGTCGTCTCTGCTCTCGCCGAAGGTTAGTGGCCCTGCTCTTAATTTTGCTCTGGTTGCTGAATGTTCGTTTTTTTCTTCTTCCTTTTAATTTCTAAAATTTTTGTTCAAATGTTGTTGTAATGTTTGTTGCTGTGTTGTAATTGTTGGGTTGTTGAATGATTATTTGATCTGGGTTGTCTAAAAATGCTTCCTTTTACTGTGATTTGGTCTGGGTTTTGGTGGATCATTGTGGATGAAACTGCCTTTTGGTATCTATCATTTGCTAATATAACTACATAAGTGCAAATGCTTTCAATATTGATGCTTTGATTTGAAGATTTCGGCTTTGCTTCAGCATTATTTCTCTTTGCCTACTTGAAGATTGTTGATCTGCTTGCTTTATTTATATATAAATAATGTATTTTGATTAGTTTTCTCCCCAGTTTATTGATTTTGATCCCCTTGTCTGTTTTGATTTTGCATCTGGAATCAGGAGTAAATATTTAAACTATTAGTCTATAAAATTTGAATTATTAGTCTCTAAAATTTGAGTTAGGTAAATATTTAAACCATCACATCGTATAAGATCCTTATCTCGAAGAGCTTCTCGCAAGTTGCACTTCTGACAGTATTTCTAGATGTAGATAAAATATGTTAATAACTACATGGATTTGAAATTGCAAAACTTCCACGCAAATATAAGGTGATAAACATGCTCATGAGTCTAGAAATGAACACAAAATGCTTGAACATTACAAATTGAATCTTTTCACAGTTTTTGTTTGCTCACATGTTCATGGCAGTTAGATCCATTTGGAACAATGACAGAATCTTTGCTGCTATTCAACGAACTAAGAGAATCCATGACAGTCTTTGTTTGCTCACATGCATTTTCTTTTGTTAAAGTCTTCACTTGATAAACAAGAATGTATACTTCAACCTGTACCGGAGCTAACTTAGCAAAATGTTATTGATTTCTGTATTACAAATGCTTTTAATTAGTTATTTTTTTAACATCTGTCAAAGGTTATTATTGGTTTTCAAACCTTTTTCAGACACTTGTCATCTTGTATCATATATTTTATTTGTGGGGGAAATAGATAATAGCTTTTAACAAGGATATAATGTTTTTGACAATATATTATTGGTGAAAAGAAATCTAATGGAAGACTTTTCAAAATGTTTTAGCCTTTTAGGTGCTGCACACAGATTTTGATGAATCTTTTTATGTTTAGTTGCTATATTTTGAGCAATTTTTTTAATTTTTTTTTAACAGAAGAATGTGATGCCAATAAACAGACTCTCTCTCAGAACACAAAATCAGTAGAACATACACCCGCCCACAATAACAATAATTTTAAAGTAAGCACTTGTCTATGTTATATCACCTATCAAATTTATTGTCATTTCAATTCAAATTTGCAACATATTATTCTCGTAGTGCTTATATTATTTTTTATTATTCTGTTACAAAAAATTCAAGGATGGTAGAAGCAAGAAGTCTGTATCTAAATTGACAAAGACACCGAAGATCAGAGCAAATGGCAAAAAAAAGTCGACAAAAGGTAACATTTCGCATATCTAATAATTTATATTAGATAATTCAAGAAGGAAAATTAAAGTCTTAATTTGAATTTAAATTATTTTAATCCAATACCATAAGTGCAACTGAGAAATTAAAGGTGAGTGAGGTCAACACTTTGAGAAAAGTCTTACTCGACTCTAGCTTGTCTGACTAGTTTCTTTGTTTTTTTTTTTTTTAAATTTTGTATCGTAATTATTTAAAAATTATGATTTATGTTTAGACCGAATAAATCACTCTAACTCAAGAGACATTAAAAGATAAGACCAACACATCAGGAATAGAAGTGGCAGAAGTTCAAGATGCAACCACGACCAAAAAACCAGGATTGCCACAATATCCTATGCATCATTATCCAGTGGTCCATCCTTATCAACCTTATGGTGGAGTCCTCCCTATTCCTTTTCATCCTGTTCCAAATGGCATGGCGTACTTCAACCAATATCCTTCTACTGCCGGAATTACACCATATCCTCAGTTTTCCCATGTCTCGTCGTATTCTAGTGGACCCAGTGATAGCAATACATGGGCCGGACTTTTGAATGATGTCATCAACAACAAAAAGTCATAGAGTTATAATCTATATATTATGTTTTTAATTTATGCATGTTAAAATTGATGATTATATCTCCCTTTCAAGTGCTTGTGCTATCAATCTATAAAAATTAGGGGTGGTTCATAAGGCCGTATCATTACAAATGTTGTCCACATTGTTTTTATTGTGTTATTGACGCTGATTTTGAATAAAATCTTGTTCTGTTAATGTATTTATTTCTTCATTTTACTATCTAGTCGGTCCCTTTTTTTTAATTGTATGTTGTGGCTTTTCTTGGATTGATCATGTCAATAAACAGTGGGTTATCATTCTTCAATGAGTTTTTTCAATATGGAGCACTTGAGAATGTTGTTTGGCAAGGATATCAAATTCACCTGAAAATAGTTTCTTAATTCAACTTCATAAGGTTGCTGTGGTGCTAAATTTGGAAGAGTATATTTGCAGGTTAATAAAAAAAACCAGAAACAGGGCTTATGATATACTTGTCCAAATTGGCCATGTATTGCAGATGGTCTAGCTTAATTGTTAAAGATCACATTTTAATACCTGATATATATAATTGATGACATTATCAACTTCATCGAAACTATTTTTAATCTTTCATTCTCAACTTCGAAATCATACAGTCTTATGATGAGCTATCATGAAGGCACGCATGCTCAGATATAACATAACTTTCAAATTACAACTAATGAGTACCCAAATCTATACTAATACTTTTGACTAAAGATTTTACCATCCATAATGACTTGCAAATAATAATGTTGGATTTTGAATTAAATTACTCCAAATATGTTTATATTTATTAACAAAGGAAGCCTACTACTACTACTTACTTAAGTACAATTCATGTAGGGATGATATACACAAGCATTCTTTTTTCTTTTCTTTTCCTTTTTTCCTACAGAAATACATACTTAAAAACAACACTATCTCAAATCCTAGGGATAGGGAATTGGAGATTTCAACTCCAAAACACAGTTTCCATTGATTGCACCATGCACTCTGAAACCGTTTAGTCTTTTTTATATTTTCTTCTCGAGGCATCCATCACAGTGCTCAACTTAACGGCTCCATCTGACACAAATATGTCATCATCTTCAATGCCAAGATCACGGTAAAATGTTGAAGCAATTGCACTTCTTAGTGGCTGCATAGATAAGAGATGACCTCAATTCCCAAGCATCATAACTTTTCATGCGGAAAATAGTTAGCAACAAAGAAAAAACAAATTAGAATTAAAAAATGAAGTAAAAAACATAATAGATTTAAAAAATGAAGTAACTATATTTTTCAATTGTGAATTTGTTCAGTTGAGAAATTTGTTTTACACTAAAATTTCAGTTGAGAAAAGGCATATACTATGCAACAGACAAACATATGAGGATGTGGTTGGAGGCTCCTAAAGACAAAGACGTCAAAATATCTTTCCTGAAATTCTACAAGGATAAAAAAACGGGCCCCTCTTATTTTCCAGTTAGCGTTGCAATGAATTATGTTTACAATTGAAACTAGGACAAAAGAGTAAAGTAGGTATGGAAGAATACAAGAATGAAAAATGGGCAAAGCAAAAAAAGCTCTAGAAGATGTCAATGCAACATACCTTTTCACCTTGTTCAGCTCCATAACCACTATATCCTTCTACGGTTGATAACGCATGTAATCTCTGATAAATGGAAAACAAGATATGCTAATCAGTTTTCATGAGAGAGGGAGCAAAACATATATCAGTGCTCAAAGTCTACACTTGAAAAATATAGAAGCTTCATTCACATTGAAGTTTTACCTTTGACATTGCAGAAGTTATGGCATCAGGAATGGGTTCAGTAGTATCACCAATTCCAAGGCTTATTACTTTGGCATCAGGGTACTTAATCAAGTGTGCATTCCTTCTTCTAGCAATCTTTTTTTTTTCACAAAAAAAATAATTAAAAAAAATATGCACAGCAAAGGAAACAGGAGAAGTGAAAGGTGAAGGAAAAAGTAGTTGCATGTCATATGAAAAAGCAACGTCAAAGGTTGAAAGAAAAAGAAGGATATTCACTTTCACATTTATTACATAATGTATATGAATAATGATTGAGTAAAATGACACAAATCCCGCAACTTATTCCTTTTTGCCTCTCTAGTGATAGATAAACAAATCTCAGTAATAAAGTGCCTTGTTAAGAAGAAGACATAAGTTCACTCAGTCCTAAGAATACATAAGTCAAGCACTTTAATCAAACAAACAGAAAGACATAATCATGCAAGAGAGTTAGAGCTCATTTGATTTCCATTTATAAGTTGTAACATATACTATGATAAAATCTTTACAAAGAAATTCTTCAGGAACATAAAGTTTTCAACAAAAGAAACATAAACCAAATAAGCTCTTTTACAAAATTAGCATAAACTCACAAGCTCTAATTTAATAAGATGATCACATGGGTGAAACCCGCCACAGTTCAAATTCACTGTAGACAACAAAAACAATAAAAAAAAGTACATAAAAGATATCATCTTAGTCCAATTTGCTTCATACCAAAGAATAAAATGTAACAAGCATGACTTTGACATTAACTTGGAGACAGTCTCAAGAATCATGCCAGGACGTACTGGATGCGACTTCCTTCCTGTCGCACTCACCTGATTATAATGAAAGTTATACATGTTATGTTGCTATAATTTGCATTCATGCATAAAACTTAGGGTGAGTATGTTAACCAAGGTTCTGAGAACCGGACCGGTCATCGAACCGCTTTAGTAATTGGTTCACTGGTTTATTAGTCCAACTGGTCCAACCGTTGTTGAATCGAAAAACCGTTTTAGAATAAAATAATAAATAAATTATAGAACAGCTCTCATCAACACAATTAAAAGCAATCAATAAATCAATAAATTATCAAAACAATAAAAATTATAGAACATGTTTATTGCTATAATATAAAATTACAAAACATGTTTGTTTAATAATTATACATTGATATTATCATATGTTTTTCAAGCATTCCATCAAATGTATTTTCAGATGATGGTAAAAAATCATAAATTGAGTCGTGTAAACCATCTTTAGAAAAAGATAGCCCAGAGAAATTAAATCTTATAAGATTAATGAATATCAAACAACAAAAATGCAGTACATATAATCAATGATAATCAGCATAACTTGAAAACCTGCCATGTATTCTCCTCCTTTTTTCATAGATACAAGTAACAATTACAAGGAATGGAAAACAAATAAGTTAATCAAGTCAGAAACATTGGTCCTAAAATTTGAAGCAAAGGCCTTTGGACTAAGTGGCTGCAATTGCACCAAGAATTAATCAAGAAAAAAACACAAGTGGATTCACAGGCTTCTTCACATCCTCTACCTTTGGACCAAGCTGCATAACAAACTAAATTAAAGAAAACATTATAAAGTAAAGGAGATGAAGAAATTAGGTATTACCTTGAGGGGAAAGTCTCCACAAAATGGCTTCACATCAATCACAGAGCAACCCAGGATCAAACCATGCCTCCGCACACCACGGTACCACTTTGGACCTATCCTTTTGAGCTTGCCGTCTTTGAAGCCAGCATTTTTAAACCATTCAATATAGTCTTCCTCCTTTGGGACCAATAATGCATGTTGGCAAGATTGAAGATTATCACGTCTGAGCAATTGCTGGCAAGATTTTCATCAATAAAATTTCAAAAACAGCAACAAATAATCAACAAAAACCCAATCAAAAACCATAACTGAAATCAACAAGGCAACACTGCACTAACAGCAGCTCTCAAAGGATACACACAATCAAAAACACCATTATCAACAGCACAACAGATTGAACAGAGCCAGGAATCAAGAACAATCAGCAACAAATAATAAACCTGAAATCAATAAATCTATCCAAAAAAAAAATTCAAACACAGCATACTTAGAAATTAAAAAAAGCAGCAGCAGAGTAACAAATCCATTTTAACCAATAATTTCAACAACACAAATTCAATGATTATATTTCCATTCACATTCAGAAATCAGTCTCACTAAACAGAGCATGAAAGGAAGAGTTGAAAAACCCTATAAGCAGTGACACTAAACTTTGACGGAGAGCAGGACGACGAAGAGACAACGGCGAGCGGCGAAACGAACCACAGACGACGAACCACACGACAGCGAGCAGCTTGAATCCTTAAACAGAGAAGCCACGGGAGATGGGGACGACGTTCCGAGCTAGAAGAGGATGAGTTCGGTACAGGGGGAAGGAGGAAGGAGTGGAGGCGCCGACAACCACGGACGGCGGCGGCAGAACCGTTGAAGAAGCTAGGGTTTTGAATGTGCTATTCTGAGTGAGTGAGGTGAATCACAAAGGAGGGAGTGTTGGGGAAGGGTGGGTGGGTAACGCGTTGGGAGGGTGATGGGGGGAGTGCTGCGCGTTTTGCCGTTTTGGAGTGAGAGTTGGGTAATGGTTAGGGTTCAATCCAAGCGGCGTCGTTTTTGCCTTTTTGCAAAAATTTAGAAAATTGGCCGGGATCCGGTTCGGTTCGACTGACCGGTTCGACAGTCTTATAACGGTTTTTCAAAGTGCCAGTTATAGCATCTGCCCGAGTCGATTTGTCTATCGGTTCGATTGGCCGGTTCGATTGGCCGGTTCAAACCGGTTTTTAGAACCTTGAGAATTAATGAAGGAAGGAAAGTTAAGAACGAAAGGGGGAGGGGCACAGCACAGAGCAACGCGTTCTTCGTTTTTTCCTTATTCAAAAAACCGGTCTGAGTCGCGGTTCGGTTCGACCGACCGGTTCTCAGGCGGTTCAACGGTTCAATTCCGATTTATGAAATTGGCGGTTTTAACATTTGTCCGAGTCGTTGTTCGCAGCGGATCACTTTTCAACCGGTTCGACCGGTCGATTTGAACCGGTTTTCAGAACATTGATTAAAACCATTACTTGTCCAGCTTACAACACAGAAGTGGTTCAAGGAATCGAAATGCTAGAGTGAAAATTAAGCTTCACCTAAATTCAACTATAATTGAACTAAAGACAGAAACATTAATTTTCAAAAAGAGTCTATAAAAAATATAGTGCATAATAATTTTTTAAGTAAAAGAGATGAAACTAACAACTCTTAATAGTTAATATAAACTAAACATGACTACATGACAATTACGATTTTTTAATTTTTGTTTGAATTCTTTTGTTTATACTTATTTTAATTCCTGGTAGCAGAGTCAATGACATTATGCAGCATCAAGTTGTGGGGCTTTAGAATCAAATCCAACGCAAGTCGCATCCTTGTACCATCATTAACCTGAAAAATATAAATATTTTAGGTTACCAACAAAACCATATACATTGGCAAATGAAGTACTATTTTTTTTTAGCAAAAGAAAATTACATTTATTGTATAACTATACGTCTTCTTGTAGTTTGTCATCCAGGTTGCCACCCATACCCCACAATCATTACTGTGTTAAATAAGACGCGATTAGTTTATGCGGATAAAAACTTCAAAGAGGAAAACACAAATACAGATGTTCCTTACGAGCCAGGAGCTTGTTCTCCTGTTTCTAGCGTATCCACAAATGCAAAATTAAGTATTCTTGGCCTAAATGGAGTGTTGTATTTATAGAACGAGTCATACTTGAGCATATCTTCCAGGTATTTTGCCTATTCATATAGGAATTGCACAAATCAAAACAACCAAATACCAATGCATGTTGTTCTCGTTGACAGGTAAAAAAATCTAGTACCAACTTTCACGTATTAGAATATTACTAGATACAATTTTTTTTAAAAAAAATAAAAAGTATAAATCAGTTCATAAAGATAAAGGCCATTAGATAATAAAAAAAATAAAAAACACAATAAATCATATACCTTTTTTAGACCTTCATCAACTTTTCCTATGAATTCTTTTTTATAATATTTCAACAAAACTTCAATTTTGGTATCACATTGCAGTATGAATTGCTGAATTTAATAGTTAGGGACTAAGTCGGTGACACCAATTAAGCAATAAGATAAAATAAATAAAAACTGTAACAAGCTTGAAAAAGACATTGCGTACCGAAAACACAGCTGGCAAATACCAGTGTGTTTGACATCCTATTTCTTTCTCCTGCATGGTTAGCATAGTAGCCACCAAATCCAACACCTATGTGATAATTAATAAATTTATTAGAAATTGAAAGTATGCTAGAGATAAAAAGTAATCTACACGTAATGAACAAGAGAGTAGACTCCAATTCATATGAACCTTTTTTTCCCTCCTTCTATTTACTTGCACTCAATTTGATTTAAGAGAAGACTTCAATTTGCAAAAAAGAAAGGACTTGAGGTGAACTTGAAATGAGCAAAAAATACAAAGAGCTTTCTATTTGACCACCCCTTTTTACCCAGAAATAAGAGTATGGTCCATATAGAAGAAACAGATTACAATAGCCTCACACATTGCCATTTTCAACCCCCAAAATAAATCATTGGAAAAAAAGAAAAAAGAGAGAGAAAAAGCACGTAACTGTAACTCCACCACAACCACCCACACTGTCTCTAATATAAGCATGGGGTTGGGGAGGAGTTTATTATTCTTTTCTTTGTAGCAGCAGCAACTGCCTCGGTAACCAACCCAAAACAAAACTTCTTGAACCAAGAAACAGTTCCCTCCTTTTCTCTGTTCTCTGTGGCCTCAGAAGCCTACTTCTAGAAGAGCCTCAATTCCCATTGTTTCGGTCCAGAATCAAGGCCTTCTTTTACGGCAATTCCTCTTCTTCTGGTTCTTGTAAGTTCAGGTTCTTCATGACTTGGATTTCACCATTGAAGGCATTTGGTGTAAGAGAATTGCTTTCCGTGGAGAGCATGTTCAAGTCTCACCGTGAAGCTTGTTTGGTCATAGTTTCAAAGTCAATGGACTCTGACACAGGAACTCAGATTCTGAATCCTTTTGTGAAAAAAGGATTCAGGGTCACTGCCAGTGCACCTGATTTCAAATACATATTCAAGGGAACTCATGCTGAATCATGGTTTCAAAAGTTAAAGGAAGGGAATGTGAACCCCGGTGAAGTTTTCTTGGGACAAAACCTCTCCAATTTGCTTAGGCTTGCATTGTTGTACAAGTTTGGAGGTGCATACATTGAGGCTGATGTAGTGGTCTTGAAGATCTTCTCCAAATTAAGGAACACAATTGGAGCTCTGAATCTTGATCCAAGAACTGGTGAATGGAGTCGTTTGAACAATGCAGTGTTGGTATTTGACAAGAAGCACCCTTTGCTTTTCAAGTTCATTCAAGAATTTGCACTCACTTTTGATGGGAATAAATGGGGTCATAATGGTCCTTACTTGATTTTAAGGGTGGTTTCTAGGGTGAGAAGGAACCAGCAAGAAGGGTTTGAGAAAACCAAAGGCATGGTTTCCAACGTAACAAGTCCCTTCTATCTTTAATTCCAAGTTACCTTGGCCTCAACTAAGACTAGGAAACTATTCACTTTTTCTTAGCTTGTTAACATTGTTGGATTTCAAGCAGAAAACCGTTATAAATTCATACTCATCATAGCCATTGTTACTGTTTCACGATTTCCTGCTAGAGTCAAAGTCAAGAAAGCATTAGATGTGTGTTTGTAATAAAAACTTTTGTTTGAAAGGAGTTCTATATGATTGTGCAGTCCAAGTGGTAATGATCCTGAAGAGTCAAGGATACCACCTCCAAGAAATTGATTCATTTGCAAGCATAGGTTTAAATTATACATGATACTTTAAAGTTTAATAGAGTAGCAAATAAATAAGTACCTCTTTATCTGATAGAAAAATGCCTGACTCACTTTCAAGTTGTAATGTTGATTAAAAGAACCAATGCACCAACATAAAAGAAGTCAGAAAAATACTCAAGAGGTTGCTAGGCATTATAAATAAAATTCGTGAGATGCTGCTTATCAGTTTTGGCAAGAAAACTAAGTGAAACTATCTTGAATCAGAAAGATAGAAAGCAATAAACTATAGAAAAAAAAGGAATTAAGTTTTGTGCTTTGTTATTGATCATAAAAGAAGAAATCAGAATCATAGCTTTCTCTCTACAATGAATTACACTATACATCAACTGGCCTCTCTCTATTATATACTCTCCACAAAAATTTATGGTCCTATCATACAGTGTTAAAACTCACAATATAGGCACGGATAAAAAGAAAGAAAGAAAGCACATGCAGGAACAAAAAATGAGACTTAAATAATTAAGTCTAAGTCGGTTAACATCAAACGAAAAATTTTCAAGCTCAGGGACCCTAGTTTGTTCAAAGGAATTAGATTAGCATATTAAGTATTTTTTGGTCTGCTCTATATAGTTAGAAATTATTTTTATTATTTTAAAAGCAAATTAAAGTTCCTCCACTCATTTTACAAAGAATAGCTAAATAGTGACATAAAGTCTTACTTGAGTTCTTATATTCTGTGCAATCTGTACAAGGAGTATAATCACTTCCAAGATAACTTAAAAAAACTAGGAACTTGGCTTTTTTTAAATAAACAACTTTAAGAGTTGTATACAAGAAAATTGCCAACCAAAACCAGGAAGCAAACAGTGAATACCAGAAAAGTTGTATACAGTAAGTAAAAGAGAACATGACCTGTTCATTATAGAACTCAAAACCGGTAATGCTAAATTGGTACTGAGAAGTAGCACTTGAATCTGAGTTGGCTAAATTAAATAGCTCCTCAAATCAACAAAAGAGAGTTTGTTGTATGAGTTTTCACCGGTGATCAAATTGTTATAAAATATGTGTATTGTGACAATCCTGAAAATTGAGTATGATCCACTATAATTTTCTTTTTATTCTTTTTGCACTTTTTCTAGTGATAAAATTTACTCAATGCACCTATTTTATTTCAACTACCATGTTCTAAGATCACAATTTTAGTCACATGCTTCTCTGGTAACTTACCCACGTGAAAAGTGTTCTATTTGATAAGGTAAGGATAACAATGATGTTAGATATTAGATAAATCTATATGAGATAATAATAAGTGAATTTTTTTTCGTTATTTATAAAGATTATATAGAATGTGATGAAGGATCCATGATGAAGGTTTAAAAGCTGCAGCATTAACGTTTGGTAAAATCAAATTAAAAATGACTTTTAATAAGCACAAGCACTACAATTATGTTTGGTAAAATAGATTTTAAAACTTAAAAAAATTATAATAAACATGTTTATAACAAAAAATAATTTATTTTTTAAAATTCTTTAAAATTTTATATAATGCAGATATCGATGATGCTTCTCGCCTCAAGATAAGAACAAGATATCTATTAATCAAAATGAAGCTAGAGCAGAACCTTATTGATGCTTACTCTGGAGAAAGTTGGAAAGGCCAGAGGTAATATAAACCTTTTGTTGTCCTTTGTTTTTTTTTTTGTAAGAAAATATTTATACTTCCCCTTTCCTTGGTCATGTAAGTAGTTGTTACCCTTTTGTTCATTGATTTTAATTATTGGTTATAAATAGCTGTTAGCCTTTTTGCAGTAAGGCATGGTGATAAATTAACTATTAGCTACCTTACCCTGATGTAACTTTTATGGAAATGCCAATTGCAGTAGAGAAAAGATTAGGCCAGAAAAGGAGCTACAAAGAGCACGAAAGCAGATTTTAAAATGTAAACTTAGTATTCGTGATGCTATTCACCAGTTGGATTCTCTTAGTTCGTTGAATAGCAGCGAAAATTCTGTCATTGTTCCAGATGGATCTAACTGCCATGAATATGTGAGCAAACAAAAACTGTGAAAAGATTCAATTTGTAATGTTCAAGCATTTTGTGTTCATTTATAGACTCATGAGCATGTTTATCACCTTATATTTGCGTGGAAGTTTTACAATTTTAAATCCATGTAGTCATTAACATATTTTATCTACATCTAGAAATATTGTCAGAAGTGTAACTTGCGAGAAGCTCTTTGAGATAAGGATCTTATACGATGTGATGGTTTAAATATTTATCTAACTCAAATTTTAGAGACTAATAGTTTAAATATTTATTCCTGATTCTAGATGTAAAATCAAAACAGACAAGGGAATCAAAATCAATAAACTGGGGAAAAAACTAATCAAAATACATTATTTATATATAAATAAAGCAAGCAGATCAACAATCTTCAAGTAGACAAAGAGCAATAAAGCTGAAGCAAAGTAGAAATCTTCAAATCAAAGCATCAATATTGAAAGCATTTGCACTTATGTAGTTATATTAGCAAATGATAGATATCAAAAGGCAATTTCATCCACAATGATCCACCAAAATCCATATCAAATCACAGTAAAAGGAAGCATATTTAGGCAACCCAGATCAAATAATCATTCAATAATTCAACAATTACAACACAGCAACAAACATTACAACAACATTTGAACAAAAATTTTAGAAATTAAAAGGAAGAAGAAAAAACCGAACATTCAGCAACCAGAGCAAAATTAAAAGCAAGGCCACTAACCTTCGGCGAGAGCAGAGACCACCGCAAGCGGTGACCCAATGGCGAGCTGCTCCAAGTCACGGTCAGAGAAGCGGAAGCGCTGAGCCTGGGACGACGGCACCAAAGAACCTAGGGTTTTGGTTTGGGACTTTTACTGCTGTGCTTTAGGGGGTAATTGGAGAAGATGAATAACGATTGATTTTTTATTTCTTTCTTATGTTTTGCTTAGAGAGAGGCATGAATGATTATAGAAATTGGAAAAGATGAAAAATTTTGATTTTTTATTTTTTTAACATATTTTTGTTTTGTTGTTTAAATTATTTGAAACTATAAAATTAGAATTAATTGAATTTTAAAATTTCATTAATTTAAAAGAAGAATGTTTAAGATTTTTTATAAAATTAAATAAAAAATATGTAAAAAATAAATTCTACGTAATTTGTTATTATTTGTTCATATTTTAAATATATCGGTACGTATGAATTTATCATCGTACCATAACAAACACCGTATTATAATAATGAATGTCCTCGATCCTTTTTGTTTTAAGGCGGTGTAATAATTTTTCATTAAAAATTTGTGATATATATATAATGTTTTAATATTAAATATAGGCAGTGTAAGCATTTAATTACTACAAGTCCTTCGTGTCTTGGCTGCTACCAGTAATACATGTGTGGTCCTAATTTTCATTAATAATTTAATATTTATATATTTTTTTAAATATCCTATCCTATCCTATAACATACATTGAAAAGAAGGTTATTCTCCTAGTGAAATTTCTGTGTGTCATCTATTAGGTTTATTCTCAATTCCTATTATATGTATGGGTCCATCTAGTATACAGATGCATTTTGGTACAGATTTACAGATTTTTGTTTTTATTTGGTTTAAAAGCGTATCACTAAAAGTGTTGCTTAAAGAGAAAGTGTTACCCTTAATCGTTAACTTGACTCTGATACCAATTTTTAACTCTTTTATGTTTATAATGTGTATAGATTTGAAGATGTTGAAAATTTTCTATTATTACTAGTATTTATAATTCTGATTTCATTTTTATAGTTTTTTAATCTTGTTTTAGTTTATAATATTCTTTTTTGCATGGATTATGGTTTATAAAATCTTTTATCTGTTTGTCTTTTTCTTTAATATATTTTTTCAAATCTTCAAAAACTTCTTTTATTTCTACACTTTCCGTTGTTTCTAAATATCTTTTTAATTTTTCAACCTCATTCTCCATTTTTTCTTTTAACAGCTTTAATTCTTTTAAGTCATAATATGGTTTTCCAGGCATTTATAAATTTTTTAAGTTTAACTCCAACTTGTTTATATTTATTCTTATTTCTATCCTTTTTATTATAAGGTCATCAATTTCGATCTGAAGATTATTTAATTCCTTTTTATACTCCTTTATTTTACTTTTTAATTTTTTCACTCTTTTTCTTTTTATTTTATTTTCTGGTCTTTCAATCTTTGTATGCTTCATTATTTATTTTATAATTTCTACAAATTCTATCCTTGCTTCATCACTTTTTTCTAGAGATTCTATTAATTTTTCTAACTCTTCAACTTCTCTTTTTAACTTGTCATAGATTATTTTTAGAGCTTTAAATGCTCTTTGATTTATTTCAGAGAACTGCAAATAATTCAAACGATTTTCTCTTTCAAAGAGCTCTTGTTTCTTATCTTGATAAGTTACATATATTTCTTCTTTATTTATTGTCATAATTTAGTATTTAGGGTTTCATTTAATTTTTCGACCTTTTTTGTCAATTCTTTTATTTCATAATCTTCTTCTTTAATCTTAGATAAACTTAAGGGACTATTAATTTTAGATTTGAAAATTTGATGAAACCAATTTTCCTGATGGTTCTTTTAGTAATAGAACTGAGTTTTCAATAGCTTTATATTTTGGCCTGCTTTTCATTATCTAATAAAGCAGTTAATCTATAATAATCAGATTCTTCTGTTAATTCTAAACTTTCTAAATAATTCATAATTGAAAGACTAGAATGAAGATGTACCTTTTCTGGAGAAAAACTTCCTTTATTCAGTATATTTTACATAAGGGGTTTTTATCTCCAGATGGAAGATTGTAGATACTAACTCCAGAGGGGAGTTTAGAACTATTTTTCCCTAAGGGGATTCTTCTTCAGACTATAGAATCGCCTCGGCAGCTTCCTCCTTGCTCTCCTAGCATATGAGTACTCTTAGCCTCCTGCTTCCTATTGTCTGATGCTTTACAATTGCCTAAGCAGCCTATTTATAATAGTTGGGTTTGATGGACAATTCCCATCCTTACCCTTCTTATGACGTCATTGCTTACGTCATTGTTTGTTCTCTTTCACCAGCTACATTGTTGGTGCTCTATGACCTAAGTGCTTACGTCACTATGCAATAATGTTGAGAGATGCTTCAGATGTGCTGTCCTCTTCTTTTATCATGTGACCGTCAGATGTATTGTCTTCTTCCTTCATCATGCGAGTTGATTCCGTTTCATTATTGCTTTCTTCAGATAACTCTGAGGCACATAGCTGGCACTTGTGGTCTTCTCTGTCTTTTATCAAATAGCAGAGATTTTTATTCCATACAAAATAATTAAAAAATATATTTTATTCTATACAAAATAATTTTAAAAAATGGCTTAAAAAATGTTATGAGTACTATAAAAATTTGTAATATTCTAGTGATTTAGGTAAATACATGATAAAAATATTTTTTCTTTAATTTCTAAATTATTAGTGACTATGTAGAGTATTTCTTTAATGTCCTAATTACATATTTTTATAGTACTTCTAAAATTTTTTAAGCCATTTTTAAAATTATTTTGCATAGAATAAAATATTTTTTTTGTGGTATAATTTAAATAAATTTATTAAAAAATATTCATTAGCTATCAAGAATAGGCAGAAGAGTATTGTATAGAATTCGAATTGCTCACCATATAATTTGAATAAGAGTGATTCGAACTTCCACATGCGTAATTCGAATCATGTAATATCTCACCATATAATTTAAATAATTTTATTAAAAAATTATCATGAATATTTTTTAATAAATTTATTTAAATTATACCACAAAAAAATATTTTATTCTATAAAAAATAATTTAAAAAATGGCTTAAAAAATGTTAGAAGTACTATAAAATTTGTAATGTCTTAATGACTTAGGACATTAAAGAAATACTCCACATAGTCACTAATAATTTAGAAATTAAAGAAAAAATATTTTTATCATGTATTTTCATATTAAGTACTTAATCTAATAATATTTTAATATTTTTTTTTTCGTTCATTATACTTATCATACCCGTGCAATGCACGCGGTACTTCACTAGTTGATATTTATAATATAGATCAGAATATACTGTACCGTAGGACCCAAAAGGTCTTCCCTTGTTATCTTTTTGTTTTCTTCCTAAGCTGGTTGAATATACTTCTCTTTTTGTACTGATGAGATAAATGTATGTGCTTCAATTTGTACCTTTTCTTTTACTACTTTAACTAAAGTATCGTTTTTGTCTCTAATGTTTGGAATAAGTTTTATTTGTATCTTTAATATTTAAATCGTCCTATTTGTATCTTTAATATTTATAAAAGTGATTCAATATTATCATACTATCAATTATACTAACAAATCAGATTATATTTTTTAATTATTCTCATTTTAATGTATTCATTTTCAATTAGGTCTCACTTAGATATGGTCGATTTTAATATTATACCCACTATTTGTGTTTAGATTCAATTATGTCCCTAGAAAAGTGAATTATGTAAATATTGTAGGAATTAGTTTCAACATTTGATGAGCTATTTTTCAGAGTAGATCATCGATTCTATTCTAGACATTTGTATTCTAAGTTCAAGAAGAGATTTTTAAAACTCAAACTAAAGCGCTCATGATGTGTAATCGACGGCAGAATAATGTTGAATCACTTTTACAAATGTTAGGGATACAAATAGGACGATTTAAACGTTAGGAACACAAATAAAATTTACTCCAAAAATTGGAGACAAAAACAATACTTTACTCTACTGCTTTAATAATTTGGTTTTGCTAATAATATTATAATGTATGTATGATGTTCACATCAATATATATAATTTCAAAGTTTGATCCTAAATAAGACTCACAATTTAATCAATGTTTTAATTAACCATATCAAAATCTTTTCAATATACTTAGGCAATTATAACCTAATGGCTAATTAACAAGCTAACAAGGAGTGACATAATTTATTCAAGTCATCATTCATAATATATATATTAAGATTAGATATTGTTACGGATCCGACCCACGGATCCTACACCCGGAACGGTCCTCAAACCCGTCTACTCGGGTCCGACCCGTTTCGCCCCTCTAGAAGGCCCGGAACTGGTCCTTTAGAGTCCCTAACCGACTTTCGAATTCAAAATCTCCCTTATCTTAGCCAAACAAGATAAGATAAGATAATCACCAATCGCCTATAAATAGAGGACCCAGGTCCCCCAGGTATTCCCCCCATCGCTCCAGTCAATCGATCCGGCCTCAGCCTCGACCCGCAGGTTCCTGATCCACCCTTCAACCCGTATCAGAGACTTCTCGTACATTGGCGCCGTCTGTGGGGAACCTGCGCCAGCCGAGCCGGATGGGGGACGTCCTAGAGGAAACCCCCTCAAGCCAGGATGACTCCCAACCGCTTAACCCAACCCCAGAGCACCGAGAGGTCACAAACCAAGCAAGAATAGCGAGTACTGTCCAACACGCGAACGACCACGGCGTCACGGACCAACGACATCCTGAGAAAGCTAGGGACAAAGCGACGCAGATCATCCAGGATCTCTGCCTCCGGGTCCAGGAACTCGAAGGCAAGATGATCAATAAAGAAAAACACAACAACGAACACGGAAGCCATGCAACCTCCAGATCAAGGTCTCACGGCGGTAGGTCGCCAACCCGACGACACGACAGAAGAGACGGTCGCAGCACCTCACGTGACCACAGACACGAGAAATTGCCAGAACGGCGATACAACAAGAAACATAACTGCAGCGCTTCCCGAGATCTGAGTTATCAACACTACTCAGACGAAGATCGAAGGGACCGAAACACCAAGCACACGAGAAACGACCATATAATAATGGGAGCTACACCCTTTACAGAAAGAATCCTAAGAGCAAAACTCCCCAAAGGCTTCGACAAAACTACCGATATGAAGTACGATGGAACTAAGGATCCCCAAGAACATCTAACGGCTTTCGAAGCCAGAATGAACCTAGAAGGAGCAGCCGACGCGGTCCGATGCAGAGCCTTCCCGGTAACCCTTGCCGGGCCAGCGATCAAATGGTTCAACGCCCTCCCAAACGGATCCATAGCCAGTTTCCACGATATAACACGAAAGTTCATGGCCCAGTTCACTACTAGGATCACTAAAGCCAAACACCCCATCAGCTTACTAGGAGTCACACAAAAACAAGAAGAATCCACAAGAAAATACCTCGACCGCTTCAACGACGAGTGCCTAACGGTCGACGGACTTACGGATTCCGTCGCAAGCCTTTGTCTGACCAATGGGCTAATGAACGAAGATTTTCGCAAACACCTCACCACCAGACCGGTATGGACCATGCATGAGATCCAGAACGTCGCCAAAGACTACATCAATGACGAAGAAGTCAGCCAGGTCGTCGCTGCCAACAAGCGGCAGCACGGCAACACTCAACACGGCAACTCGGCTCCTCGTCATAACCCAACACCCAAAGAGAATCAACGGGACCACCCCAGACCCACCAGCCGACCACCGAGAATAGGCAAATTCTCTAATTACACGCCCCTGACAGCCCCAATTACTGAGATATACCACCAAATAGCAGATCGAGGCATCATTCCGAAAGCCCGACAACTCAAAGAAAGGACAGGAGGCAACAAAACCCTCTACTGCGAATACCACCGAGGTTACGGTCACAAAACACAAGATTGTTTCGACCTTAAAGACGCCCTTGAACAAGCCATACGAGACGGAAAACTCTCAGAATTTGCCAAAATCATCAGAGAACCGAGACACGCGGAGAGAGACAGGTCGCCGGAAAGAGAAGGGCGTAACCCGAGAACCCAAAAGCAACCCCCCAGGGAAAGCCCAGAAGAAGATCCGACCATCATAGTAAATGTCATCACAGGCAAGGACGTATCGAGCAAGTCAAAACTAACAATGAAGAAAGACCTCAAGGTAATGGCTGTCAGAAACCAAGCCCCAATCCCCGTGGCCGACAATACGATAACGTTCTTACCAGAGGACTGCCAACACGGCACCTCAGCCGAAGATGCCCCCTTCGTCATCTCCGCTAGAATCGGAACAGGCCTAGTACGAAGGATACTGGTAGACACCGGGGCAGATTCGAACATCCTCTTCCGAAGAGCCTTCGATAAACTCGGACTCCACAACGACAACCTCCAAACACACCGCCACGGCGTCACGGGACTCGGGGACAACTTTCTCAAACCAGATGGCTCAATTACCCTCCCCATCACCATAGGAACAAGCAACCAGAAAAAGACAATCCTATCTGAATTCGTAGTTCTAAAAGACTCCACAGCCTATAACGTGATTCTCGGAAGAAAAACAATCAACGACTTCTCTGCAGTCATCTTTACCAAATACCTCCTCATGAAGTTCAGAACCGACGACGGCTCAGTCGGTACTATCCACGGGGACCGAGAGGTCGCAGCCGAATGCGACAACACCAGCCTAGCCCTAAGGAAAAAATCTCGAGATGCAGTCGGAGTATTCTTAGCCGACCTAGATGCGCGACAAGACGGCCAACCCAGGCCAGAACCAGAAGGAGACATGGAAAAGCTACAAATAGGGCCAACCAAAGAGGAATACATCTTCATTAATAGGAACCTCCCATACGATCTTAAAGAAGAATTCTCCCAACTCCTGAAACAGAACAGAGACTTGTTTGCATTTACACCAGCCAATATGCTGGGAATAAACCCCGACCTAATGTCCCACCGTCTAGCCGTGGACCCCAAAGCTAAACCAGTGGCACAAAGGAGACGAAAAATGTCATCAGACCGAGCCACCGAAGTCAAAAAACAAGTTAAAGCCCTACTCGAAGCCAACTTCATCAGGGAACTCCCTTACACGACATGGCTAGCCAACGTCGTACTAGTGAAAAAA
>NC_029794.2:2115298-2127874 GCF_000816755.2 Arachis ipaensis | reverse complement strand
GACCTAATGTCCCACCGTCTAGCCGTGGACCCCAAAGCTAAACCAGTGGCACAAAGGAGACGAAAAATGTCATCAGACCGAGCCACCGAAGTCAAAAAACAAGTTAAAGCCCTACTTGAGGCCAACTTCATCCGGGAACTCCCCTACACGACCTGGCTAGCCAACGTCGTACTAGTGAAAAAATCTAACGGGAAATGGCGAATGTGCGTCGATTACACGGACCTCAACAAAGCTTGCCCAAAGGATGCCTTTCCCCTACCAAACATCGACGGATTGGTAGACGCTGCATCCGGCCACCGATACCTCAGCTTCATGGACGCATATTCCGGCTACAACCAGATTCCGATGCACCGACCAGACGAAGAGAAAACAGCGTTCATCACCCCGGACGGGACATACTGCTACACAGTAATGCCCTTCGGCTTGAAAAATGCTGGAGCCACCTATCAAAGACTCGTTAACAAGATTTTTCGAGACCTGTCCGGAAACAAATTAGAAGTCTACATAGACGACATGCTCGCCAAGACTGAATCCGGCGAACAACTAACCGACGACCTCAAGGTCATAATGAACACCCTACGAAAGCACCAAATACGACTCAACCCGGCAAAATGTGCCTTCGGAATGGAGGCAGGGAAGTTCCTCGGCTTCATGATTACGCAACGCGGAGTTGAAGCAAACCCGGAGAAGTGTCGCGCCGTCCTCGAGATGACAAGCCCCAAAAACCTTAAAGACATCCAAAAGCTCACCGGCCGACTGACGGCATTATCGCGCTTTCTCGGGGCATCGGCTCAAAAAGCGATCCCTTTCTTCAAACTAATGAAGAAAGGAGCCCCTTTTAAATGGGAGACGGAATGTGAAGAAGCATTCCAACACTTCAAGAGGGTCCTAGCGGAACCACCAATCCTCGCCAAACCCCAAACAGGGGAAACACTTTACCTGTACCTCTCCATAACGGAAGAGGCACTTGCAGCAGCACTCATCCGTGAAAACGAGCAGGAAGAATGCTAGCATGGTCCATCGAGCTATCTCAATTCCAGATCAAATTCGAACCCCGAAATGCAATCAAAGCACAAGCCATGGCCGATTTCATCACCGAGATGACTCCGGGAAAGCTCACCCCCGAATCATGGAAACTACACGTCGACGGCTCGTCAAACTCCACCTACGGAGGCGCCGGAGTCATACTCGAAAACCAAAACGGGATCACGATCGAACAGTCGGTACGATACGAATTTTCAGTATCAAACAACCAAGCAGAATACGAAGCCCTCTTGGCGGGACTAACCCTATCCCGGGAAGTCGGAGTAAAGGTCCTAGAAATAAATACCGATTCACAGGTAGTCAGTTCCCAAGTTAACGGAGACTACCAGGCACGAGACCCCCTACTCCAGCAATACCTCACCAAGGTTAACAAACTGAAAGAAGGATTCGAGCACGTTACCATACAACATGTGCCCAGGGAACGAAATGCTAGGGCAGACCTACTCTCCAAACTAGCCAGTACCAAACCAGGACACGGTAACAAATCGCTAATCCAGGAAGTCGTTAGATCGCCCTCCGTGTCAACAACAACCAACGCTCATCTGACATCCTCGAACCAGGAATCCTGGACCTACCCTATCCTACAGTACCTCCTCGACGGAGCTTTGCCGCCAGACCCGAAAGAGGAAAAACGAATAAAAAGGGAAGCCGCCAACTACGCCATCGTCGCAGGGCAACTTTACAAATGCGGATTCTCACAACCCCTGCTCAAATGTGTCGAACCCGGAGAAACGGAGTATATACTCCGTGAAATCAACGAAGGTTGCTGCGGTCACCATGTCGGAGGTAAAACATTAGCCCAAAAAGTCATTAGGGCAGGCTACTTCTGGCCTACAATTATTCGAGACTCCATACAATTAGTAAAAAACTGCGACAAATGCCAGAGGCACGCCAATATCCACCAAGCCGCCCCACACCAACTCAGCACCATATCGGCAGAACGGCCATTCGGCACTTGGGGAATCGACCTCGTCGGACCCTTTCCTATAGCACCCGGCCAACTCAGATATCTCATTGTCGCCATAGATTACTACACCAAATGGATCGAGGCCGAACCTCTGGCCTCTATAACGGCGACCCAATGCCAGAAATTCGTCTGGCGGCAGATCATCACCCGTTTCGGGATCCCCGAGGTCGTCATCTCGGACAACGGAACCCAGTTTGCCGACAAAAAATTCAGAGAGTTCTTAGAAGGATTACACATATCCCATCGCTTCAGCTCGGTGGAACACCCCCAAACAAACGGACAGGTGGAATCCACAAACAAAATAATCGTCAAAGGACTCAAAAAACGGCTCGACGAAGCCAAAGGACTGTGGGCAGACGAATTAGGATCGGTCTTATGGTCATACCGAACAACACCCCAAATGACCACGGGGGAAACACCTTTCCGACTAACATACGGCGTAGAAGCAGTCATCCCAGTAGAAATCGGAGACCCAAGCCCCAGGAAAACGGTCGGAGGTAACGACGAAGAAGCAGAACGAGACCTCATTGACGAAGAGAGAAGCATAGCTCACATCAAAGAGCTAGCACTCAAACAAAGAATCAACTTAAGATATAATCACGGCGTCATCCGACGAGAATTCGCGGCCGACAACCTCGTCCTACGACGAAACGATATCGGTCCCCCGACCCCAGGAGAAGGGAAGCTCACCCCCAACTGGGAAGGACCATACAGAATCAAGGCTGTAATCGGAAAAGGAGCGTACAAACTTGAACGGCTCAACGGCGACGAAGTCCCGAGGACATGGAACGCCGCCAACTTGCGACGATACTACGCCTAGACCGACCTAAATAGGTCGCCCCTTTANNNNGTTAACGGAGGGTTTTAACGAGGCCCAACCATCAATAAATATTCCATTAATAGCTATTTCTATTTTCCCAAGTGTCCCAAATACGGAACAAAAACACAGCCACAACTGGGGGACTGATCACCCCCTGGCCCAAGCACGCGGATATCCACGAAAAAACACGACCAAACGACGGTCCGAAGGAACAAATAAAATACACACAAAATAGCGGAATATACGATAGGCCCGGACGGCCCAAAGACTATAAACAACGGAACATACAAAAAGGCCCGGACGGCCAATAAACACTATTAAAACGAAAATACGGTGTTCCGAAATCCCAAAATACACGGCCCTTGGCCATCCAAAAATATTCAAAACACAAGTTTAAAGAAAAATCCAAAGAGATAAAGATAGAAGCTACTCGAGGTCAACGATATGGCCATCACGAACAGTCTTGAAGGCCCCCATCACGGACACATCCGCACCAGGAGCCAACACTAAAGCCTGAGCCCTCATCGTCTCCTCGGTAGCCGCAATTGCATCCTTTGCATCAGCTAGCAACTCCGTCTTCTCCCTCTTCAAGGCAGCGACCTCGGCCTTCAAAGCCTCTAATTCGCTGAGAAGCACAACCGCCTGAGAACCCGCATCGGAAGCCCGTTGCCGCTCCTCCGCCAATTGAGAAAGAAGCGAAGTCTCAACCCCGGAAAGTCGAAGAATCTCCGCCCCGGCTTCCTCAGAAGACTTCACCGCTTTCTCCCTCGCAATCCCGGCAGCCTCGAGCTCCTCCTTCAGCTTAGCCACCTCAGCCTGGGAATGACGGAGCTTCTTATCCAACAAGCCAACCTGAGCCATCACGGGTTCGGCTTTCTGAACAACGACGGCAGATCGGAGAAGGGCACGATACATCGACTTAGCCTGGAACGAAACGTTGCAGCCATCAAAAAACGGCTCCGTTCCAGGCATCAAGTGTTGATCAATAAACCCTGGGGCATCGAAACGTCGGTCCATCACACTGGGCACCAAACCTTCTTCCTCAAAGGTCTCGCTGCTCGGCTCCTCAAGTCTCCTCCTCTTCCGAGAAGCCTCAGCGGCCGTTACCACGACAACCTCAGGCGAGTTCGTAGGGCCAGGAGAAACCTGGGCATCGGCCTGCACACCCGAGGAAACCACCTCTTGAGAAACGGCCCGCGACCCCACGACGGGGTTAGAAACAGGAGTAGCCGGGGACGACGACCCCTCCTCTTGGGCCATCGCCGCCTTCAAACGCGCCAAGGAAGTCAAACCACCAGCCATCTCAACTGAAAGAAAACAAAAATCCCAAGTTACAAAAATGGGAAAACAAGCATAAAAACCAAAGAAAAGAACAGACACACACCAACATACGACCGACAAGCAACCGGATCACCCATCACATCCCGAGGATTAAGAGGACGCTCTCCGAACAACTGCCACAGAACAAGAGCGACATCCCGCTCCTCCTGGGACAGGAACTCCTTTGAAACCCGAGTAAACACCGACGGCCCCGCCTTAAAGTTCCAATAGGTGGGGAACCGACGCTCACCCTCCAATGTCAGCCAAAAAGGATGATGCCCCCTTATGGGACGAGCCTTAAAATACCCACTCTTAAAACCATGAAAAGAGTCTTCATACAACCCGAAGACTCGACGATGCGGCTGAGCTCTAAAAGACACATATCCCTTCTTGTGCTTCCCCTCCTTAGTCGGAAGGGTACACAAGAAGAGAAAAAGGAAGACGTTTACCGAGGCAGGAAGCTCCAAATAGTCACAAACAAGCTCGAAAGACCGTATCGCCGCCCAGCTATTCGGATGCAGCTGGGACGGCGCCACGGAGCACCGGCTCAATAACTGCTGAACAAAATGGGTAAAGGGAAGCCGAACGCCAAGCCGGGTAAACATCGCCTCGTACACCCACATCCAATCCGGCACAGTCGGGGAGTCGAGATTGGTATAGCAAACCCTCTCGTAAACCCCAGGAAGAGAAAGCTCATAGTGGCGTTCAGCATTGCCACCCCCACAAACAGCCCCCTCATCGCGGAGCCGTTGGAGGTCCGCCTCCGTCATCCGCGACAGCGTCCCCCAGACATCACTAGTGACCCAAGAAAAAAGATCAGGGACACCCCCCGCCGGGGCCACCGGAGCCCTCACACCCTCCGTCCTTCGGCGAGCCATACCTAAAATATCGACGAGCACCACCGTCAGCCAAATCTCACGGCAGAAAACGGCAGACGAAACCAAAAACAAACACCACCCCCACACACCACCAATTATACGGTGGCACTCGCCCCCTTATGAGACCCAACAGAACTATCTACCACAAACACCATAAAACTACTCTAAAGCTACACTTAGCAAAAACAAAGCAAAATGCAGCGAAAGACAAAGCAGAAGAAACAAAAAGAAACAGAGAAATACCAACCTGATAAATCGAAGGAAGTAAACCCGAAGGAAAAATGCCACAGAAGGAGAATCGAAACCACAGAATGTGAAATGGAGAATGGAAAATGCTCTGATTGGAAAAAGAAGCAATAGAGAAATAAAGCAAAACGAGGGAACTGAAGAAGGAAAACCAAAACGGTTTTTGAAAAGGTAAAACGACGAAAATACCCCCGGAAAGCAAAGCAAATGCGAGGGCAAAAAAGAAAAAACGCGGCTCGCAATAAATACCCCCATCGAAAAAAGTGACGCCTCGAAGAATGCAACAGGCGCGACTGATATGGAAGAGTCACGTCAGACCTAAACGGTCAGACGAATCTTCCACGAAACGAAACCAAAGACGTCGACCTCATCTCGAAGGAACCAGACGGGCACCCGAGAAAAAATTGAGCCCACAACGAAAACAAACGTCTCCCAGTGACAGACCGATCTCGCTCACTCTCCCACTGCGGGGGCAACTGTTACGGATCCGACCCACGGATCCTACACCCGGAATGGTCCTCAAACCCGTCTACTCGGGTCCGACCCGTTTCGCCCCTCTAGAAGGCCCGGAACCGGCCCTTTAGAGTTCCTAACCGACTTTCGAATTCAAAGTCTCCCTTATCTTAGCCAAACAAGATAAGATAAGATAATCACCAATCGCCTATAAATAAAGGACCCAGGTCCCCCCAGGTATTCATTCATTCCTCGCACCTTCTACCTCTTTTCCTCACACCTTACACCTCTTAGATCCATTCTGACTTGAGCGTCGGAGTGTCTTTGCAGGTACCTCCCCCCATCGCTCCAGTCAATCGATCCGGCCTCAGCCCCGATCCGCAGGTTCCCGATCCACCCTTCAACCCGTATCAGAGACTTCTCGTACAGATATATATTAAGATTATAGGTAGCTAGAGTCTATACACGGTTTGAAATTGAATATATACGTGGAAAACAGAAATAGCTCATTCTGTGGCTTTATTAAAATATATTTCTATCAATAATTATTATCTCTCCAACTACACCATTATTTTCCATAGGTTTCATTCAATTTTGAATCCGATAAAGAAAGTTAAGGCCACTCATCAAGCAAGGCTCAAAATTCATTGGAATATTAATCATAAGGAAAAGTATGGAGAGCCAATGAAATATTTGTACAATGCGTATAATAAAAGTTTAGGGAGTATTAGAGATATAACCATTAGTGTTATCTTTTTTCATCAGCGTAAGCTTCTGGGATAAGTGGTATGATGACATAATATTAGAACCTTAAATCTAAAAAGTCAAGAGTTCGATCCTGTGTAAACTGTTATCATGTTAATTTTTTAAACTACTTTTGATACCATAATAGAAAACAAAATTACGATGAATTAATTTATATTATGCATAAAAAAAAGTTTATAAAATTTTGCCATTAAATGGATTCCTATTTTTAATTTTATCACAGGCTTCAGAACTTTTTTCTGACCCAACCTTTATTTTTTTGGTCACCTTCTTCTTTATCATTGCCACAAGAGCTTGCATATTTGATTCATAAATATTTATTTGCAGTGTTTATGGTGATACTCGTAGAGAATATGAACGAATATTTATAAATTTTTAACTACCAAATGAAATCTTAAATTTTTCCTTATTATTTCGTAGTACTCTTCATAATGCAATAGAAATTTGTAATGATTTTTGACTAGATTGTCCTCAATTCACTCAAATAGAGCAAGTAATTTTAGAGTTAAAAGTTAAAACTGTAAATAAAAATATATTATAACTTCACAGTTAATTAAACTTCAGCTATAATATTCATTACAACCAAAAACTTATACACAACTGTTATGGATCCGACCCACGGATCCTACGCCCGGAATGGTCCCCGAACCCGGTTACCCGGGTCAGACCCCTTTCGCCCTACTCCAACAGTGAAATCCCAAAGGAATAAATGTTTCCTTAACTTGCATCACCTTTGCAGGGATAACACACCTTCGCCCTACTCCAACGGCGAAATCCCAAAGGAATAATTTTTCCTTAACTTCCATCACCTTTGCATATTTATGCACCCTTTCGCCCTACTCCAACGGCGAAATCCCAAAGGAATAATGTTTCCTTAACTTGCATCACCTTTGCAGCGATAACACACCTTCGCCCTATTCCAACGGCAAAATCCCAAAGGAACAATGTTACGTGCAATTACCTTCTTAGTGATAACAATCTTTATGCACCCTCGCCCTACTCCAACGGTGAAATTCCAAATCCTCTGAGCCCAAAGTCTCGCCTCCCTTTAGTGGGACACCTCCACCTCTTGGACCCTCTCATTCACCACTCCCTCATCCGTCTCTCCAAGCGCCATGGCCCCATCTTCTCCCTCTACTTCGGCTCCATGCCCACCGAGGTTGCTTCTTCTTTTGAACTCTTCAAGCTCTTCCTCCAAACTCACGAAGTCACCTCTTTCAACACTAGGTTCCAAACCTCTGTCATCCGCCGCCTCACCTGTGACAACTCTGTCGCCATGATCCCCCTTCGGACCTTACTGAAAATTCATAAGGAAGCTCATCATGAACGACCTCCTTAAATGCTACCACCGTGGCCAAGCTCAGACCTCTCAGGAGCCAATAGATCAAGAAAGTTCTCAAGGTTCTTGCACAGATATGGGGAATAGCCAAATCGTGGCGGCATGACGGAGAACCTCGAGGAGCAATCCTCCACCCGACACCCCAACTCAAACCCACAAAGCCCAACTCCCGAACTCCAAGATAACACTCCTCCCACCCACGGGAGGATAATAAATGCGGCACATCGCCAACCAACCCCAACCCAGCAACAACCAAGAGAGGACAACCGTCCTCCCACTGAAGCCCGGCCACCCGATGGCCTGGGAGAGAAGGCGGTCCAGATAATCCAAGAGTTGTGCCTCAGGGTGCAAAACCTCAAAGGCCGAGTCACACCCAAAGAACGGTACCACCCGGAGCATACAAGCCAAGCGACCTCCAGGACCTAATCTCTTCGCGATACCAGGAACACCAGGCCCCTTGAGCAACAACACTGCAAACAGCACGATCGCAGCATTTCCCTAGACCCGAAACACCTACGCGGAGAAAACGACCGACGGCACCATCGGGAGGCCAAACGAGCAGGAAACATGCGCGTGATAATGGAAGCCATCTCGTTCACAGAAAAATCCTTGAGAGCCAAACTCCTGAAGGACTTCAACAAGCCCACTGACATGAAATAGGACGGGACCAACGATCCCCGGGAACACCTAACGGCCTTCGAGGCCAGGATGAACCTGGAAGGAGTCGCCGACATGATCCAGTGTAAGGCCTTCTCGATAACCTTAGCTGGCCCTGCGATCAAATGGTTCAATTCCCTCCCAAACGGGTCCATAGCCAGCTTCCATGATATCACCAGAAATTTCATGGCCCAGTTCACTATCAAAATCACCAAAGCTAAACACCCCATTAGCTTGCTCAGAATTACCCAAAGACAAGACGAATCTATGAGAAAATACCTGACGGTCGACGGACTCACGGACTCAGTCGCGAGCCTCTGCCTGACCAATGGACTTATGAATTAGGACTTCTGAAAGTATCTCACCGCGAAGCCAGTCTAGACTATGCACGAGATTCAGAGCGTCGCTAAGGATTACATAAACGATGAGGAGGTGAGCCAAGTCGTGGTGGCCAATAAACGGCAGAACAGCACTACGGCACCTCGCCAAAACACCCCACCAAGAGAAAACCAAAAGGAACATTCCAAACCGACAAATGCTCAAATTACACCCTCTTGTTAGCTCCCATCACCGAGATCTACCACCAAATAGCTGACCGAGGCGTCCTTCCGAAGGCCCGACATCTTAAAGAAAGAACGGGCGGCAACAAGAATTTATATTGTGACTACCACCGAGGATACGGACACAAAACACAGCACTGCATCGACTTAGAAGACGCTCTGGAGCAAGCCATACGAGACGGCAAGCTCTCCGAGTTCGCCAAGATTATCAGGGAGTCGAAGCGCACAGAAAGAGACAGATCACCAGAGAGGGAAGGACGCAACCCAAGGACACAAAGACAAGCCCCTCGGGAAAATCCAGAAACAGACCCGACCATAGTCGTCAACGTCATAACAAGCAAGGATAAGCCGGAAAAGTCCAAATCGGCACTAAAAAAGAACCTCAAGGTCCTGGCAGTCAGAAACCAAACCCCGATAATCATCACCAATAATGCGATAACATTCTCCCCCGAGGACTGCCAATACGGCACCTCGGCAAAAGATACCCCTTCGTTATCTCCGCAAAGATAGGAACCGGACTGGTCAGAAGAATACTACTCGACACATGAGCAGATTCCAACATCCTCTTCAGGGGATCCTTCGACAAACTCGGGCTCCGAAACGAAAACCTACAAACCCACCATAATGGGGTAACCGGGCTCGGGAATAACTTCCTTCAACCGGACGGCACCATCACACTTCCCCTCACCATCGGAGCCGGGAACCAAAGAAAGACCATCATCTCCGAATTTGTCATTCTCAAGAACTCCACCACCTACAAACATCATCCTCGGGAGAAAGACCATTAACAACCTCTTGGCGGTCATCTTCACCAAATTCTTACTCATGAAGTTCCAAGCCGATGACGGCACTATCGGCACAATACACAGAGACCGGAAAGTCGCGGTAGAGTGTGAGAACACCAGCTCGACCCTCCGCAAGAGATCCCGAGATACGGCAGGCATCTTCCTCGCTGACCTCGATGCACGCCAAGACCAAAGTCCGCGCAGAACCGTGCGAGGAAACGACAAAGAGGCAGAGTGGGACCTTGCAGACAAGGTCAGGAGCATAGCACACCTACGGGAGCTAGCCATAAAACAAAGAATAAATCTAAGGTACAATGGCAGCACGGTACGATGAGACTTTAGACCAGGAGACCTCGTCTTACGACAAAACGATATCGGTCCACCCACTCCCGGAGAAGGGATGCTCACACCCAACTGGGAGGTCCCTACCAAATTAAGACGGTAATCGAAAAAAGAGCCTACATGCTCGAAAGACTGACGGGACCAATTTATTGCTTAAGTCGTTTAATCATATATTTTCTTACTGGGCACTCTTTCCTACCCACATTGGGAGGTTTTAACGAGGCCCAAACCATAAATGGAATTCATTTTCTTAAAAGTATTTTCCCGTCCGACGGCACAAACCAAACGCGGCTACACGGGAATCGATTACCCCGAGGCCAACAAAACAGATATCCAAATAAGTAAACGGCTACACGGGAATCGATCACCCCAAGGCCAACAAAACGGATATCCAAATAAGCAAATGGCTACACGAGAATCGATTACCCCAAGGCCAACAAAACGGATATCCAAATAATAAAATGGATATCCAAATAAGTGAAAAGGCTACCCGGGAATCGATCACCCAGAAGCCAACAAACGGATATCCAAATAACAAAACGAATATCCAAACGGCTACACGGGAATCGATTACCCACAGATATCCAAATAAGTGAATGGCTACCCGGGAATCGATCACCCCAAAGCCAATAAAACAGATATCCAAATAACAGAACGGATATCCGAATAACAAAACGGATATCCAAATAAGTAAACAGCTACACGGGAATCGATTACCCGAGGCCAACAAAACGGATATCCAAACAATAAAACGAATATCTAAATAAGTGAACGGCTACCCGGGAATCGATCACCCCGAAGCCAATAAAACAAATATCCGAATAACAAAACGGATATCCAAATAAGTGAAAAGGCTACCCGGGAATCGATCACCCATAAGCCAACAAACGGATATCCGAATAACAAAACGGATATCCGAACGGCTACCCGGGAATCGATCACCCATAAGCCAACAAACGGATATCCGAATAACAAAACGGATATCCAAACGGCTACACGAGAATCGATTACCCACGGATATCCAAATAAGTGAACGGCTACCCGGGAATCGATCACCCTGAAGCCAATAAAACAAATATCCAAATAACAGAACGAATATCCGAATAACAAAACGGATATCCAAATAAGTAAACGGCTACACGGGAATCGATTACCCACGGATATCCAAATAAGTGAACGGCTACCCGGGAATCGATCACCCCAAAGCCAATAAAACAGATATCCAAATAACAAAACGGATATCCAAATAACAAAATAGTGACTCGTGAATCGATCACCCACAAAGCCAACAAAACGGAAATCCAAATAAGCTAAATAAACAAAGTCTTGAAATCGGCCCACCAAGAGGCCTAAAATAAGTTCACAATAATAACCCAAAAAAGGCCACACAAAACAAGCATGAGCTGACGGTCTTCCAACTTGCGGAAAGCCAGACTAACCAACATCCTACCAATAAATTCAGGATGATGTCACGCCCTTTTCAGGACCCTCACAGTCTCCCAAACTACAGAGAATCGGACTCCCCAACGACTTAGCATTGAGACCAAGAAAGCATACTCTCATGCTCCGGGGACAACTGCTCCAGACCCGATCTCCGGGCCCTTCTTCAGAACGGTCATCAAACCCAGCATGTGATGAGACGCCCAAACAACGTGCTCCTCGCCTGACCATGAAACGGCCAGGAACTCCCCAAATCCTCGACCTCGACTGAAAAAACCAAATAAATAATCTCCTTGCCAAACCATAAACGGCGAGGAAAAGGTTCCTCCAGCGATGAGACCGAGCACCCTCACTCTCTCGCTCCGGGGGCAACTGTTACGGATCCGACCCACGGATCCTACGCCCGGAATGGTCCCCGAACCCGGTTACCTGGGTCAGACCCGCTTCGCCCTTCTAGAAGGTCCGGAACCGGCCCTCTAGAGTTCCTAACCAACTTTCAAATTCAAACGTCTCCCTTATCTTAACCAAATAAGATAAGATAAGATAACTACCATCACCTATAAATAGAGGACCCAGGTCCCTCCAGGTATTCATTCATTCCTCACACCTTATACCTCTTAGATCCATTCTGACTTGAGCGTCGGAATGTCTTTGCAGGTACCTCCCCCATTGCTCCAGTCAAGTGATCCGGCATCTGCCTCAACCCGCAAGTTCTCGATCCATCTCTCAACCCGTACCAGAGACATCTTGTACAACAACTTATCTATCAGTTATATTGTTTATCAATGTAAATCTGTTCCTAAGTGATATATCCTTTAAGATCAATAGTTAGATGCGTAATATTTATATGGAAGAACTTAAGAAATATTTTTTTAATAAATTTAATTTTGATGTGTTGTTATTGTAAAATATTTTTGTATTATGTATCTAATTCAGTAAAAATAATTATTTTTAACACAG
>NC_029794.2:2114771-2115149 GCF_000816755.2 Arachis ipaensis | reverse complement strand
ATGTTAGATCAATTTGGTTAGAATTGATTAACAAAAATACTTGGATATGTAGTATTATTCAATTTTTTTAAGATCTTATAAAAGAAATAAAAATAATAACTATAATAATTAATTAAATAGCATGTGTACTATTTTTTCATTTATAATTGATCAATTAAATAGTATGACCACTATCTGCTATTTCTAATTGATCATTGTAATTAGCATGTTCACCATCTATCTACCACTCATTTAAAATTATATGTAAAAAAAATCAATGATCAATCAAATTTGTATTTTTGACAATGTCATTTTTTATATATTTTCTACATTACATTTTGTATAAGTTTGTAAAAAGAAAAATAGATGACATTATTAAAACAATATATATATATATAT
>NC_029794.2:2097499-2114226 GCF_000816755.2 Arachis ipaensis | reverse complement strand
AGTTAAATAAATTTTTTAATTATGGTAATTTTAAATTTTTAACCGAATTCAATTTTTTTTAGGTAAATTACACAGACTAGACCAGTGAATTTTGACCCACTTATCATCCCGACTCAAAATTTATTCGAATATTAATCATAATTATTCCCTTGGCATAATTCCATTTTTTTAAAAATCATACATCACAAAGTATATGGTGGCTGCATAATGTAGAGGTCGATAGAGGAAGTTTCGTGCGGGCTAAAATGTACTATTTGTTTGGTACGTAATGCATGGTTAATTAGATTGATTGGAAAGTAGTGTAAAAGTCAATTTAGAAGTTTGGAGTCTTGATTGTGACATTATTGAACAATAATAATATAAATAATATAGGAAAATTTTCACATGTACCAATCACTTTTTTGGTACAGCAATATAGCAAGTACGATCTGATTAGCAGTCAAATCCTTATCATATAATGATGAATAGAAAGTCTAAAATGTCCTTAGTTATACAGTAAAATTATGAAAATGACAGATTGGCTTTGTGCTTCATGATTGAAGCTAATAGAAAACTGAGGTGAGAATGTATGGCTCTAATGGCTGGAAGCTGATGGGCCATTTATCTACCAACCCAAGAAACATATTAGATGGACTTGGATTACTAAATAATAAAGAACTCAGACCCGGTAGTGATATTTATTTTGTTTGTAAAAATTTTAAACGTTGTCGTTTTCATGTAAAACAATCCCCCAAAACCAAAAACCAGCCTGACGTCCCCACTGTGTGCCCTAATGTAATGGTGATCAATCACCCCCAAGCCAAACCGAGTCGCTTGTATCTTTCCCGTGACTCTCTCCGTGAAGCACAATTTCTGTCGGTGTCACCACTTTCGTTGTGGTCGTCATAACCAATCTTTGTGGTCTCCGTGTGGCGGTCTTGCAATTGGTTGTGTGCACGGCGCTCTGCGTCGCCACCGTATCGCACGCGGGATCGCTCTTTCACCGCGGGCGTCGTAGCTGCGGGCGGAAGAATCAGGTCCCAGAGCTGGTCCTCGTCGCCAGTCTATGTGTTGTCACCGTTCGCACTCACACGGACGCCTTCGATGTGGTCCTCCTCGCCGGCAGATGAGGTAGCAAGACCCTGTGCCGGTCGTCGTTGTCGTCTTCCTACTTGGAGCCTCGCCGTTTGAGAAGCTGGTACTTGATTTGGTGAGTTGCAGCAAATTTTCCTGTTTTTGAAATTTATTGCCGTAATTCATATTACATCAATGTAGTTTGTTGTTGTGGCTGAAACTTGAATTTGTTAGTGAATGTTAAATTTGTTGATGAAATTAGTTTCTGATTAATGATTATCACTTAGGGTACTTGTGAATTTGTTGCCGTGTTGCTTAGTAATGAGTTAGATAATTTTTTTTTCTGAAAATTATCACTGACTTAAGTTTTTATGATAATTGCACCTTGAATTTGGGAATCTATCTTGCTGAAAGAATCACGTTCCTAAATTATTTTTGCTGATAAAAACTATGATAGTCGAATTTGTTGATGAAAATAATCAATGAGGTGAAATTGTTGCTGTAACAATAGCTTTGAATTTGGTTTTTAGTCAGTTTGTTCGGGTGTGTTTTGTTTAGCGTTGGGGACGAGAGAAGCGCGTTTGAGTCTCTTGAAAGCTTCATCTTTATATTTGGTAAGTCTTCTTTTACGGAAGTGATTAGCTTCTGCATTCACGTTCATGTTAGCCTGTTGCCATTGGAAAATTAGGTGAGAAAATTACAATTTCTACCGGGATAGTGGCAGAGCTTGAAAAATTTTGTTTAGGGAGCCAAAAATTTTAACATAAAAAATACATAAAAGCATTATGAAAAAACAAAATTTATAAGTATCACAATATTTTCATATTTTGTTATTACCATAACAATAAATGAATTCCTGTAAAGATAAATATTATAAATTATCCTAAGCGATATTTTTCAAATTATAAGTGATTGAGAATCTTGAATATATAAATTAGAACAACATCTTTTAGTAATTTTTTAATCTAAATAATTAAATTATCCATAAAAAAGTTTTTTTTTCCATCTTATTCTTTAAAAGTTGCCTGAAACATAAAATAAAATTTAAAAAGAAAATCGATTATTAGTAATAATTATGATGATGATGAACTGTTCTAGTTAGTGCAAAAGTCCATCATGATAAATTTGAAAAATTATTCAGTGAATGGATTAAGAGTGGAACATAGGTTCCTTTAAATTGTTATATATGACTTTTTGCCAAATGAGCTTGTTATATTATCTGTAGTACTTTTTTATAAGATTTTGTAAGAGACGTGTATGCGGGCAAAAGGTATGAATAGAGGTGGAAGAGGAATGGCATGTTGCATAGGCGATGCAGGAAGGAGGCGAGTGGATGGTGACCAGCAGGGATCATTAGACTGACCTCGAGGCGATGGGTTTCGAAGAACAGGTACTTAGTTTGTGGTTAAAGGCATTTTTTTTCCTCAGCTCCCCTTCTCCAGTAAACACTCTATCTTTTCCGCTCATCTGTGTCATACATTCAAGTATGATAGACATGCATGCATTTAATTACCGTGCTAATTACAAATAACTGATAAAATAAAAGACATATATTAAAATCAAATCCATGGAATACATGGCACATGATAAATATATATAACAAAGATAAGATAATCATAATAAGTAGTGAATTAATACTCGCAAATGTATTTATTAATGTAAAGTTACGTTTATTAAATATATAAATAATAATACATGGGAATGGTTTTGGGAATGGTTTTGGTGTTAAGTTTGTTGCTGTGAGCTGTGGGCTGTAGGATTCATGAGTTATGCTTGTTTTGGGTGCATTTACAGGAAGGTGTGTATGACACGAGGATTGAAGCTGAAGAAACTGTAGCTGAATGTGAAGGCAAGGCAGATCCGATTTTTCATGAATTGAACGGGGTGGAAGGTCTCCAAGTAGAAGATATCCTTCAAATGGAGTTTTGTACTCCCGAAGAAGCACGGTGTTTTTATAACAGCTATAGCCGATTGAAGGGATTTGCCACGAGGCAGGGGAAAAAGGTACCGAACAAGGTAGGAGAGATTGTTAGGTATACGTTCGTGTGCAACAGGCAAGGGTTTCGTGATAAAAAATGGTTGGAGATGGCTGATCGAAAGAGGGAACACAAGGTAGTGACTCACTGTGGCTGCTTAGCTGAGATGAGAATTAAGCGAAAAGATGGCAGTGGGAAGTGGTATGTGTCACGGTTTTTGGACAACCATAACCATGAGCTCGTAGCTGGGAAGTATGTTGACTATTTGAGGTCGCATAGGGGGCTATCTGATGTTGAAATTGCTCATCTGACTAGCTTGAGGGAGGTGGGTATAAGCATACCAAAAATATATCAGTCATTTGCCGCACAGGTTGGCGGTTTTAACCTCGTCAGGTTCACTAAGCAAGACATGTATAACGAGGTTAGAAAGCAAAGAAGCTTGCAGAATGGGGATGTTAATGCAGCAGTTCGCTATTTGGAAGGTGTAGCTCGTGTGGATAACAGGATGTACTGGAGGTATACGCTAGGGCAGGACAACAATATGTGCGACCTGTTCTGGAGCGATGGCCGTAGTCAGCTGGATTATGGAATTTTCGGCGATGTTCTTGCATTTGATGCCACATATGGTCGAAACAAGTACAATCTCCTTGTGGTTGTGTTTTCAGGAGTGAACCACCACAATCAAACCTGTATTTTTGGGGCGGCAATGGTATCGTGCGAAACACAAGAGTCCTACATTTGGGTATTAGAAAAGTTTCTGGAATGCATGGAAGGAAAACCCCCAAATGCGGTCATCACGGATGGAGATCCAGCGATGCGCATAGCTATTCACGAGGTCTTTCCCGAGGCCCACCACAGGTTATGTGCATGGCATCTTCTCCGGAACGCCACGTCAAACATATGCGACCCACGCTTCACCCATCTTTTTAGGCAATGCATGCTTGCTGACTTGGAGGTTCATGAGTTTGAGGCACATTGGGATGCTATGTTGGATGAATGTGGGGTAAGGGAAGTCGATTGGGTTAAGGACCTCTACCGGCGAAAGCATGCTTGGGCGACTGCGTACATCAGAGGCCGCTTTTTTGCTGGTATACGCACAACGTCTCGCTGCGAGTCACTTCACGCGAAGCTTGGTAGGTTTGTGGAGAGTAGGTATGGCATACTTGAATTTGTGACAAACTTCCAAAGGTGCATAGATTTTTTGCATGATAATGAGGATGAGCTTGATTTTCGTTCCTCGTACGGGACCCCAGTGTTACAAACTGAATTTGTTGAGCTTGAGAAGTCGGGTTGGACAAAGTACACCCGTAAAATGTTCTTCAGATATCGGGAAACTCTTAGGAGATGTGTTCGAGTTAAGATTTGCCACTGCGATGTTAGTGATAGCGGAGAAGTGTACATCCTTCAAAAATATAGAAGGCCCGAGCAAACCTGGGAGGTTAGGTGGGAGAGGGCGAGTAATAAATTCAGTTGCGATTGCATGCGAATGGAATCATTTGGTCTGCCGTGTGTGCACATTGTAGCTGTTTTGGTCGGGTAGCATGTCTCAGCGATGACGACTTCAAGGATTACTCGAAGAAGATACTCAGTGATGCCCTCCGACTGGAGATGAAGCACGGGCTAAGAACAGCGGAGGAAACCGTTGTTTCCGTGTCCGATGTTGGCATGAAGGACCCCATTCATGTGAGAACTAAGGGCACCCGTCGTTTAAGCCAGCCGTCGGCAACAATGGGAAAGAAACATCATAAATGTAGTACCTGCGGATGAGTTGGTCACCGAAGGACTCGATGCCCAAATGGGACGCCTCAGGGTATGCAGCGAGGGCAACAACGCTCAAGTGGCCGAACAAAACATCAACGCGTTGAGGTTAGACTGACTTTACATCTCCCTTTCAATTATCTGTAGTATTTTTTTGTTGCCATATAATATACTCGCACCTTGTAAGCCTGTCATGCAACCATTCAATAACTAGAAACCTCATGTTGCTTTATATATTTGTGCCCCCTACGGTAACCTGGCATTGATTTACTTACTTTGTTACTTTTTACCTATAGCAGGCCGAGCAGAGCCATCCGGAGGGCGAAGATGCCGCCCCCCTAAGTCAGTTTTGATGGACTCGGGAAATCGTATAGTCCCCCAAGCAGATCAATGCGCTTTGATGTGGGTTCTGGCAACTATGCATGTGGTCCTGTATGAATTTATATTTTGTCTTGTAGCTAGAGTTTATCTTATTCTAAGAGATGTTGATATATGTGTTGTATGTACATATATTACTATTTTCAGTTTAAATCCTTTTTACGGTTGAAAGTAGAGTTTTTGTTACAGACATTTCAACTAATGTTGCCAAGGTGTGTGTGAGGTGTGTTCCTTTATTTTTGTTATGATTCTTCTTTCCGTGACAACCATATTTTTTTTTTCCATGCCTGTTATTCATGACACCTTTGTTTTTGTGGATGAGGAGTGTGGGCTTGAGTCCATTTTTCCATGATAGTCTATGTTAATATAGCCGGACTTCTCAGGAGATTGTTTTTCCCTGCTTCCTGATTAAAGGCCATCGACCAACCCTAAAGGCCTTAATAGTTGGAAATTGCCATGAGTATTTTTGCACCGCACTAATTTTAGAAAAAAATTTGTTACACGGTCCAAATAAAAGGGAAAAATATAGTTGTTAGCCCAGGACCAATGGAAACACGAATAAAGCAATGTGAGTATGTATCCTTAAAGTCAAGAATAAAGGAAATGGTGATACCAAAACTCGCCACTTGTCATGTGAGAATGATGATGAATTGGTTTTGATGTTCATGGAAGGATGCAATATGTTAAAACATGTGAGGACATTGTTGCATCTCAATTTGCATGAAGGTGGTGGAGGATATAGAATCTCAATTTACATGAAGGTGGTGGATGATATAGAATCTCACTTCGCATGAAGGTGGCGGAGTATATAGAGGAGCCGTTCCTTGTGACTTACTAGAACATTTGATGTGCTTACAAGTGTTGTCATCAAATTTTGTTTTACATGATGAAAACTTGTTGCATTGTTCAATTGGCAAATTGATCCATTTTCGTTATTTGGATCTTTCATACATATACATCGTGAGATTGCCCAAATCATTAAGTGGCTTGTACAATTTACAAACCTTGAAGTTGAAAAACTGTGAAAGACTTGCAAAGCTTCCTAGCAAGATGCAAAATCTTGTTAATTTGCATCATCTTCATGTTTCCTTAACTAATTTGGAAGAGATGCAAAAAAAGATGAGCAAATTAAAAGAGTTGGAGGTTTTAAGTAACTACATCGTGGGCAAGCATGAAGAGAATGGGATTGGAGAGTATGTGAGTACGTGACTATCGAGTCAATTTTATTACCTTCAGACATATGCAAATCATTAGAGTTGGGACACACATACATTAAAAGATCCATAGCTAGGGGACTACCATTGAGAAGCAACTTTAATAACTGCATTCAAAAGGATGGCCATACATATAATCCAAAGGTTGGGGTGTGGATAGTGTGCTCCCCCATTACACGAAGGACCACTCTTGTCCACACTGAACCACACAAGCTAAACAAAAGAAGGACCACTCTTGTCCACACTGAACCACATGAGCTAAACAAAAGATAACTGACTAATCTTACTATCACCTAGCGGATTTATTTAGCTGCTCAAAGGAGCATGCTTTAGACTACTAAAGCAACATATACTGACTATTGCATTCGGCAGATGACAACCACCGATGCTTTAGTTTTCCAAAAGTGTTGCTTCAACGTCCGGATAGATTAGTCCTGGACACAGAGGAGAGTGCGCCAAAGACCCGCCGCACTGGACTCCACAGCCTTCTTCTTCTGATTCCACTCTGATATGACGATAGCTGTGGCAGTTTTCATCCGAACTTTTCCGCTTATCATGACACCAAGGTTCCTAACATCAAAATTCGCATCCTGTTGGAGTCAATGGAGGCACCACACAGCCACGTCTCCACTGCATAATTATAAGGGTGCTTAGTCTTATCGGTTATGGTTGGATTATCTAAAGAAACATATAGGGCTTAAAAATAGTTTGAAATAGGCCATACCTATTGTGTATAGTTGGGACATTCTTTGGATATTCAATTGGTCCCCACATTGTTGGGTCTGGGACAATATGGGTGAAGCTCCCAACATTCTGCTCTTGCCTAAAAATTTAGGAGAGCGTGATCATCTGCAAAGACGAAAAAACAAAAATCATTTGCAACTAAAATAGGACTCTTGTTATCATATGATTTAATTATTTAATTATGAGTCACGGTTAAAAGGTTCAATAGGGACTAACTATGGTGCGCATGTTGCGCTCCCTTCTCTCAACTGTGTCATCAGATTTGGTAACATCGAAACAATAAACTTTTCCTTCTTTAACATCCATGACCAATATGTACCAAGAGTCAGGGACCTCATATATGGGAACGATGACCTATAATAACAGCACGGCACTATCGTTAAGTTGCATAAAACGACGCATCGGGACACAAGCATAGGTTGATGTGCCATTATGAATTATATAAAAACATCCAAAATACCTTCTCCAGTTGAGTGGTTGTCGGCATCCAGCGGCACAAGTATGCCCTGACAATGACATCAAATGGTTTCAAGCAAAGAACATCATCAGCAAAAGGGGATGGAAGGAGCCAAACTCTTGGCGGGGTTTCTCGTGTAGCTTTCAATGAAGCCATCATGACAATGATGTTCACAATCTGTGTCAGTGTAAGAGTAAACACAAGCACGTGAGAAAAGAACGTAGTGGTTCAGAAACAAGAGATTAATAAATGTACACAAGATTCATGCATCTGGGTGAGGTGAATATTTAGGACACAGAGAATGTAGCTGTCCCCTTGGGACTTCTAGCTCGTAGAACTTGAACAGAATTTTCCTGTGACAATAGGTACATGTGTTCAATAACGAGTCCACAAATGAACCACAAATTTGTTACAAAATAGCCATTAACACCGTGTATCAAAGTAAGTTCGTACCCATAGTTATCTGTCTTCCCAAATATATATGCAGCGATACGGCACTCCTCCGTTGTCAGGTCCATGTCAGCAGTCGGATCAAAAACCATCTCGAATGACTGCAACGTTTAGGGATAGCGGTTAGGAGGTTACTTTTTGGCAAAAACCAAAACGATTTATAAGTGAGTCCATGTGAAGTTGCTTTACCATGGGAATCATGAAGACAGGGGAGTCAGATCTAGAGATTAAGCCAGGGCGCCGGATTCCTTTTCCACTTGCTCTCCTTACCGGAGTGGTGCTATCAGTCCTGGGAAGACCTGACATGTTAGGTGGGGTGGGAACGACCATGCTGGGGTCGAAGCACACTTTGACTCCCTCTGATGGCTCTATCTTTGCATGTTTCGTAGCTCGAGCCGGCTTCGGCGATAACGAAAACAGTTCAGATACCAGGCTTGTGCAATCAAGCTGGTCAGAGTTGGGTAGCTCATTAAAGGCCTGCATTATCTGCATGCCCAGTATTACAAAATGTCTATATCAGTCTTACAATATCTGTGAATATACACGAAGGTGTAATGCAAAATAATTTACTACGTACCTTTTCAGTAGAGTTCGGAACTGGGACATGGCTCCCAATGCTACCGCCAAGGGACATTTTTGGAGTTCCAGATGACCAATGCAACAACGGCCTCATCGGCAAGAAAATAGAAGGCACTGGTGGGACTGGCCTCGGCGTTGAGAGTAACTCGTCAATGATGACATCATCATCGTATCCAGGTGAGTTGGGAACAATGACATCCCACATATAACCAGGGCCATCTTCGACCTTACCCTTGCCTTTATCTCCAGGGTTGATCTGATGGGTGTACGATTGAATCTTCAAATCAGTCTGGACTCTCGTACAAGGTACAATGCGAGCTCCGATGGACGCCTGAACTGTGCCTGCAACATTCCGAAATCCAGTCCCAGCCCCTCCTGTGTTAGGCATATGTGACGGCACAACTTGGTCCCTTCCATTAGTTGTAGCGTTCCTTTCAACCATCCTTCGGACCTGACTAACATCAGCAACCAGGCCAGCTATTGGCTTCTGCATCTCTTCTAGACGCTCATCAAGCACCACTGACCTAGCCTCGATCCTCTACAAAAGAAACTTCAACGTCAGCCGAACCAGATTACATAAATGCCGTGTCAAAGTTAACATGGGATGCCACTCAAATCCTTTCTTGGTTGTTAGTTGGAAAGTTAGTTTACAACCCTAAACTAATGAAACATTTCTGAAATAAAATAAAGGAACTTTCAGAGTTACTAACCTCCACCGTTGCCAAAATCATGCGGAGCATCTCATTGTGAGCATCATCGCAGTCGACATCGTCCTTTTGAACGGCCTTATCAGCTCCATGGGCAGACTATGTCGCAACATAGCGCAAGAAACCACGACTAGTTAGAGGTCAATGAAGGCCACTATTTAAAAAATGAAAGAGACCATAGAGGAGAGAAACTCACCACGTCTGTTGCAAGCTCCAGATTGATGTTCCTAGTACATGCGTCCCCAGCGGTGTGCTTGCAGGAGGGACTCAGACGGGTTGACGCAAGCCTGCACACCACATACGTGTCATTAGTCCAATACGGACTCCATAAAGATCCAATATCACTGAGAAGATAACAACTTTAAAAATTGTTACTTTAATATAACATGTTCAACTTTATGCAAACCGAACAAATTGAAACACGTACCCATCCTCTTCTGCTGGAAGGTGAGACTCCGTCGAAGCATCCATGGTTATCCCCCTAAGCAAGCGCAGTGGTAAAAAGTGTTTGTCAAAAAATGTGATTCTGAGATAGTGAGATGGTGATGGATGTGAAAAGAGGAGACACCACCTAAACCAACTTATATAATGAAGGATCAAAACCTCCAACAAAAGGGATTGACATCAGAAAAGACACTCACACGTAGCATTGGCCGACTAACTCTGATCACCACAAAGGACAAATTATTGGACTTGCCCTTCCTTCCTAAAAGACCCTGCAATTTGAATTTTCATTTTCCTTGTTTATTTAAGCACGTGTTCTAATAAAGAAGTTAAATGACCAATTACTTACACTGTGCAACGGAACTGATCATTACCAACGTCAACACTTTCGAATTTCAACTTTTTGGAGGAAATCCATCTCTCTCGATGACGCCAACTTTTCCTCCTACCAACTCTAACACCCTCGTCAGACATCTATCGGCCGATAAGGCGTGACGTGCCTATTGGTATATCATGATCATTGCACCCCTATCTGTGACGAACAGGTCAGATCAAACGCTTCACATAATCTTCTTAAAAGATTTGCATCTAGAATTACCTGCTAATCATTGCTTTCTTTCGGCGTTATGGCAGGGAGTCATCATCCATATCCCAAATTGCGTGGATGAACCATGTCCACACATAACTCCGTTTATCCTGAAGAGTCATCATTGGTTCATCCCGAATTTTCGGCTACAAGTACTTGGTACACAAGCGGGTTAGAAATCTACAGAAATCGGCGATGGCTAGTGTGATGACTTTGGATGATGACATGAAACAACCATATCCCTGCCCTACTTGGAACTTGATGCCTATACGTGTACTTCGATAAAAGGGCAAGAGAGTATGCATCAGTAAATAAGGGTGTCTTTATTTTGATTTCTTTTTATGTTTATTCATGTACATTATTGTAATTTTTTTAATAGAATTCTTTTTAAATTAGTATATATTTTATTTATTATTCTTAATTTTTATAACATCAATTTTATTAGAAAGTTATACTTAAATATAAAAAAAGTACTAAAGAAGAGTAATAAAAGATAATCGGACTGGTTTTTATTTTTACTAAAAAAAGATAAAGATTGTTTAATTTTAATGATTCATGATACTAAAATTAGCTTATCACCGTCATATTATTTCAAAATAAAATATTATTTGGTTAAAATTAAGATGCAAAAAATGAACTTTATACGTTTTTAAATTTTTACCAGATTTTAAAAAGTTTAAATTATACTTTTTTCATTTCTAAATGTTGTTAGAAAAACATTAGTAAACTTACTTGGATTCATTTTTTTAATAAATCTGTAGTTCATATTGACGATTTGTTTTTAATAATAAAAAAGTTATATTTTTTTTAATGATTTAACCACAATATTTATATTATTCTACTAGTATGGTTTATTTAAATATACATAACGCTTAAAATCTTTTAACAGAACAAATTTTAAATTTTAAATTTATCCAACACATGTACAACATGGCTTCTTATGTCAATATATTGTTCTTCAACACTATTGTATTGGTGTATTCTTATTTTTTTTATGTCATATAATTTTATTCAACTTATTTAAAATTTTAAAATTTTCTAAATTCAAAATTTCTTATTTTAAATTTAGATAAATATAATCTAAATTAACAATAAAATTCAATCGAACAAAAATTAATATACTTGCGTCATGGTACTCGTATATTTGATTATGAGTAGTACATCATTCATAGTTAAATATATTAATCTTACAAAACAAATGATTTTTTTAAAAATTCGTTATAGAAATAGTTATATAAAAACTAATTTGAAAGATACAAAGATTTGAAGCTATCATATTAAATTGTTTAAGTAAAAAATTTAACTGACTTCAACAACTAAGATATAAATCTATTAGATAATAACAAATAATACATATAAAACTACTAAATTAAACAATTTTATTTTTTTTTTGACCACATATGTATACATAAATTTAAGTTCCTTAAGATTTGGGGAGGGATCGAAACCACTATTCACCCTCTCTAGGTCTGTGCCTGCCACCTTGGGTATTATTTTTTTTATTAGGATTCTGTTTATATTTTTCTAACACATGGAAGAAGATATGAGTTAATTAGTAACTTTATTAACGTCCACATAACTTATTCGCTTAACCTGTTTAAAACTTTTTCGAAAATAGTGTTCGAAACATTAGAGATCAAATTAAGATTTGTCCCAAATTTAGAGGACCAAAATAGTACTTTGTGAATAAGGAAGACTGCGGTATGGTTCTTTACAGAGGTGTTCAAATCCAGATCAATTCAAATTAAACTGCTCATCCAATGAAAACCGATTAAAAATTTGATTGGATTAAATTTTTTGCAAACCACTGAATTGGATCAAATTTTGGATCGAATTCTCATAACAGATTCAATCCAACCCAAACCGTACAATGTGCTATAATATTACTATTTTATTTTTATATTTACAATTATACTTATAACATGTTCAACTTGTTATATATTTTTATATTATTCATGTATTCTTATTATTTAATAAATATTTTATGTTTACCATGTGAATTATTTATTTTATTATAACTCACTTATAATTTTATTTCAGACATAAATCTATTAGATAATAATAAATAATACATATAAAACTATTAAATTAAACAATTTTATTTTTTTTTGACCACATATCTCATACATAAATTTAAGTTCTTTAAGATTTGGAGAGGGGTCGAAACCACTATTCATCCTCTCTAGGTTTGTCCCTGCCACCTTGTGTATTATTTTTTTATTAGCAATCTGTTTATATTTTTCTAACCCATGAAAGAAGATATGAATTAATTAGTAACTTCATTAACGTCCACATAATTCATTCACTTAATTATTAGTGGCAAATTTAATGGTAACACTATATTGCACCTGTTTAAAACTTTTTCGAATAAAAATAGTGTTCGAAAGTTAGAGATCAAATTAAGATTTAGTCCCAAATTTAGAGGACCAAAATACTTCGGTTCTTTCCAGAGGTATTCAAATCCATATTAATTCAAATTAAACTGCTCATCCAATGAAAATCGATTAAAACGCACTAACTTGGATTTCATTGGATTATAATTTTTTTTGCAAATCGCTGGATTGGATCAAATTTTGGATCCAATTCTCATAACCGATCCAATCTAACTCAAACCGTACAATGTGCTATAATATTACTATTTTATTTTTATATTTACAATTATACTTATAACATGTTCAACTTGTTATATATTTTTATATTATTCATGTATTCTTATTATTTAATAAATATTTTATGTTTACCATGAGAATTATTTATTTTATTTTAACTGACTTATAATCTTATTTCTATTGTTATGTTATCGTTGATTATTTAAGATATTTTTGAGACTTGTTATGCTATTGTTGGTTATTTAAAATTCATTTTTTTACTTTACAAAACCGCAAATCCAATCCCATCCAAACCGCTTGAAATTGGATCGAATCGAATACGATTTTTTTAATAAAAACTCATCCAATCCAATCTACACGGCCAAAAAAATTAGTGTTTGAATCAGACAAATTTTTTACTCAAAACTGATCCAAAACCGATCCAAACGGCACAACAAACACCCTATTTTATGTTGCTACATGTATAAGGGTTAGTTCCATTTATTGTGTGGGTTAGTCCAAACTATGAACCAAATAGCAAATAAAAAACGATGCAAAATTTAACAATTATGGCTCTACAATTTTTAACCCAATACTATAATGCTGGCCGAAAACTATACAAAAATAATGCACCCAAAAACGATCCATTAACCTTAAATTAATACAAGCAACAGCTATGGGCCAAAAAAGTCCATTAGCCCTACACATAGGAAAATAGTCAAACCCAATCAAATGGTAAGCCATCTAAGAATGCAGCCACGAAGCCAAGCCTGCGCCAAGGGCAGCAGATGTAATCATCAATTCTTCATGCAAGTATACCTCGATTAACGTAAACTTGGATACAAACGTCATGATCCTCTCCATCATAAGCAGCAGTTACATAAAAAAATCTGGTCCATTCATATTTTAAAACTAATATTTTAACGGTTTAAATTTATTCTACACTAGTGTACCAATAAAGGACACTGGTAAAGGTGAAATTCTTCCAATAATATAAACAGATCAGAAATTAAAAGAGATTATAAAAAACAAGTGAATAAACTTGTTTAATCTTAATAATTATTTATTCAGTAAAGTTGGTTGATTCTTGATTAGCTCTCTACGGAGTTGCAAGTATTAATTATTGGAGACTAGCTAATAATTAAGCGGTATTGTTAGGAAAGTAATATTTAAAATTATTTTATATAATACAATATTTATAATTTTATACACATAATATTTATTATTATATATTATTTTATTTAAAATTATAAAATTATTTTAATAATAATTATTTAATGTTAGATAAAATAATTTTAGACTATTTAAACTGATTTTTATTGTCTCCTAAACAATATTGTTAATATATAGGAGGACGAAGACTTGTCAAATATATGTTGTGAAAAAAATATTTGTTGTGAAAGCTTATGCTGCCAGGCTCTCTCTAGAAATAACAATATTGTAAATCTGTAATATACATGATGTAATATCGATCACTCCATCTGATGTTATTATTTCTTTTCTAGTAAGCTTGAAAAATAATGAATGAGAATCCTCCATAAGAAGACAAGAGAGCCTTGTTAAACTTGTATTAAGATTTGGTAAATACAAGTTAGGGATACCCATAATAATGATCAAGATACGTCGACTTTAAACTAATCTAAACGCGTTTAGTTTGAAGTATCAAATAAGAAACGTATGTTTTGGAAAGAAGATGAAGCAATTATTGTTGTTGTTGTTATAAAAATGTAAAGAAGAGTGCTAGAGAACCGGTAGCTTTTGTAATTTATAGTCATTAATTAATTTTAACAATTAATCAATAATTTTTTTTTATAATTTTAACCGTTTTCAATACTAAATCTATATCTATTTTTAAATATAATCTTAATTCCTAGTCCTAACCTTAAAACCAACCTAATTAATTGGGATTGAAACCCCAAAGAATGACGGCTATAACTATTCACATCAAATAAACTAGAAAAATTGATTAGAACTTCCAATCAAAATCTATATTTAGAGATATATCTTAAGAAAATACGATTCTATATTCTATCTATCGAATTTCTGAAAGCTTCTCTAATTGAAAGCACTAATTATTGCAAATTCGAAGTGATGGGAAAGAACACCAAAGAGAAACTAAAGAAGATGATAACCTGTGAAAGAAGAAAATAAGATTATATTTATGATCAAGAGCCATGAGCCCATATTAATTATAACTAATTATCACAACTTTTTAAACTGTTATTTAATATTGTCAATACCCCTTAAATTTAGGAGGAGTTTACTAATCACTCTAATTACTAATTAGTTTGTCACAAAATGTGGAGAAAAATTGAATTGATAATGGCTTAAAGCTTAATGAACATATTGGAATAGTATAAAAATTAAGACCTTTTAATTAAAAGCAACGTACAAACTTAACGTGCGTATATAGACAACACTTATTCTTTCTCCATATCTAATCCTTTATAATACAAAATTCCTTTCTGAGTTCAGAGAAGAGCTATTAAAACTGAAAAATAATTAATAATGAACGAATATGAAGATTAATAATGTGGGGACCATAAAGACGAAGGGACATGTGCATGCTTAATTTGGGACCCTAATTTTGGTAAGATCAGGTAAGCAACCTGCCAATTAATTAGTAAACAATAATATTTCGAATTGTGTGGGACTCTCCATCATTTTATGTTGTTGATGCATGATGGAATGGTTACCTCTTGGAAATGGTGTTGCTTTGTTTTCATTTGATTTGGCGCCATGTAATCAAAACAAACTTTTGGAGGATCATAATAATGCATTCTATGGCGTTATTATCAAATTTTCAAGTTTCAACCTTATTGCTCATGCCCATAATCATTATTAAGAAAAAGAAAAATCATGCAATTGTTTCATATATCTTTTGAAAATTAGAGGAGAAATTATCCTTTCATAAATTATCATACAATAAGACTATTTTATTCAATTATAACACATTGAACAATGATATTTAATCAATCAAACTCATAATTAAATTAAAGTTTGAAAAGAAAATGTTTTTGTAAGATATATTAAATGCACAATAAAATTATATATACAAATATTTCTCATGTTTTATAATTTTGAGAGAATAAAAATGATAAAATAATATCTAGTATTTAATTTAAACATGATACTTTATTAGATTCAAAGCCTCCTCACAGATGTGTTTCTTTCTTTACATTACATTCTTTGTCACCAAAAAAACCTTAATATTTGATTCATGAATTTTTAATAGTAGTATTTGTGGTGATGATATCTTTTAAAAATGTTGGTGAAATTTTAAAATTTTTGGAATTGAAGGGTGGTCTATTGAAGTGCCCGGAATTGTTCCGTGGTACTTCTGATCTCTGCAGTGAAGATTTGCGCCTTTGGGTGGCATCCATATTAAAAATCTCTTGTCTTCTTTCTTGGAGCCCATCATTATGAACGTGGAATAATTGAAACTTGTTGAATTTCTTATTATGTATAATGTATTTTTGTTTTTTAGAAGCATTTTTGTTCGTTATGCATTAACAGTTTAATCACAACGTTTTGCAAGTGTCCGTAGCATAATCAAAGTTCAAAACTAAATCAGGAAAAGAGAAGATAAATACATGGTTGAATATAAGGTTTTTTAACATAAAATAAAACTTCATTAAGTGAATATTTGGTTTAATATTCAGAATTTGTTTGGGCGTTATTCTTTAAAAGAATTTTTTTAAATGATATTTTTTTAAAATATTTTTTATAAAAGTAAAAGTAATTTTATGTTTGGATATATCATGTAAAAAATTTTTTTTATTTATCAATTACA
>NC_029794.2:2083259-2096626 GCF_000816755.2 Arachis ipaensis | reverse complement strand
GAGAGCAACGGAGTCCCACTGGTCGCGGGCGTTCACGTTGACACCAGACTCCAGCAGGTAGCGCAGCCGCTCCACGTCCCCCGCCCTCGACGCCTCGAAGACGTCCCCGTTTGGGACCTTTTTCAGCGGAACTGACGCCGCGAAGTCCGACGCGTCCAGGTCGATGCCGTCCTCGATGAACGCCATTACTGCCTCAGGATTCTGTTCAGAAAGGGTTTTACTTCTCAGAGGGAGTCAGACTCGAACTCTCTAAAATCTTGTTTCGAAGCAATTTTTAAAAAAGGTTTTTTTTTCTAATGATTTTTTTAAAGAACTTTTATAAAAGTAAAAGTAATTTTAAGTTTAGATGTCTCATGTAAAAAGATTTTTTTATTTATCAATTTTGTTTGGATAAAATAAGATAAAAGTATTTTTTTGTTCATATACAATGTAAAAAATATTTTTAAAAAAAAAAAGACCTTTTAAAAAAATATGTAAATTGTAACTTCTCAAAAAAATCTTTTTTTTTTATCAATTTGATGGCACCCAAATAAAGTATGAACACACTTAGTTTAAACATCTTGACCGTTGAACCAAACTTGTTTGAATAATTTTTTTCAACAATCAAACTTAAAATAATGCTACTCATAGTTGATTTTTGTTGAGGTTAGACTAACTTGTTTTGAGCTAATTAACAAAAATACTTGGTTATTTAAGCATTATTCAATTTATTTTCTAAGATCTTATAAAAAAAATGAAAATAATAACTACAATGATCAATTAAATAACATGTCTACCATCTCCTATTTATAATTGATCAATTGAATAGCATGACCACTATCTAATATTTTTAATTGATGATTGCAATTAGCATGTTCACCATCTACCTACCACTCATTTATAATTATATGTAAAGAAAATCAATAATCAATTAAATTCATATTTTTGATATGTCATTTTTTTACATGATTTTTTTTGCATTGTTTTTTGTATGAATTTGTAAAAAAAAATGGCATTATTAAAATTAAAGTTCTGAAAATCTGTTTGAATTTGCCGCTCAAATCGCAAACCATTAGTGATGGTTTCAGTGGCTAAGAGAAGGAGGGGGTTGAATCTTAGCCCCCTTTTTGCTTGATAATTCTTGCTGGACTTAGAGGAGACTTTTCTGTTTTTAGCTCATCACTTTACACGAGACTTTTTCTTTTGTCTCGTCCCTAGCCACGAGACTTTTCTTTTTGTCTCGTCACTTGGCACGAGATAATTTTGATTTTTGCTCCTGTGCAGTAGAAACAGAAATGTAGAAGAGAAGAGTAGAAGATTACACTCAGATATATCCTGGTTCAGCTGCTAAGTGCAGTGCAGCCTACATCCAGTCTCCATCACAAACATGATGGAATTTCACTATAATCAATCTGATTACAAACTGTAAAGTGCTAACCCAACTTACAAGGGGATTCCCACAGAATCATGAAACACAACATAGATGAACAAAGGAACTCTAAGACATCTATGGCTTTTTCTTTTAATTTTGCACTCTCTGCCTTTTTTCGCTCTATGACTTTTTCATACAAACCTCACTGTTTGTCTTTTTCCATGAGACTCAAGACATGACAAAATTAAACAGAAAAATACTAAACAGAATACATTGAAGGAGAAGAAAATCTGTAAGCTTAGGTAGCTCTGAGAATCCTATGTCTTGCACTCTCAATGCTTACTTCTAACTCCTTGCTCCAACCAGTGGCTGTTCTCCCTTTTTATAGAAGAGAGAAGCCTCCACACTTGAAGCCAAAAACCCAAGCCAACTTCTTCTTCCTTCAAGAAACCGGTTCGGCCACACATAGAGAGAAGAGATAACCATGCAATAACCAACATGCAATTACCTCTAGTCCTTCCTTGGTCATCACTCTTCATTAATCCGAGCTCTCCATCCTTGGCTTGCTCTCCAAGATGGATTTATGGCCCTTGATGCTTCATGATGATGATGACTTCATCTGCTTCAATCTCTGCCTCTACCATCACTTCGCTACTCTAGCTACTTCCTGTGGTGGTTGAACAGAATCAAAGACAAGCCATCTCCTCCAAGAATCTCCCTTTGCTGGCCGAGATCTTCTTCTTCCCTTTTGAGCATAAAGAACCCAAGATTACCTCACCAAATCTATCCATGTTTGGTGACAATCTTAGCCACATCTCTTTTTTATTTTAGTATATTTTCTTGCCATCATTAGCTTGATGGTCTTGATGCATGCAACTTCTTCTTTTTCTTGGTAGATGAACATAGCATTCAGAGTTTCTTGGACAAGGACCGAAGAAGAAGAGAGAAAGAGATGAGAGAGAAGAAATTGTGAAAGAAAAAAACAATCAAGTGTTTGAATAAATTAATTCAAATGAGTTGCTTTTACTTCCCTAGCTAGAGTGGCACAAGCAATGAGCAAATGGGAAAGCATTCTTTGGGCTTTGAAGTAATAAGATTTATTCCTGCCCAACATCTATTATAACCATTCAGCCAAAATGTAAGAAACATTAAACAAGGCTGATTGCAAGTTTTAATTTTGGGCTTGCTGTATTTTCATTAATTCTCGGCCCAATAAAAACCTGCACAGCAAAATTAATTTAATTAATATATCAATCAAAATTAGATTAATAATTTTGCTGTTAATAATATTTGATCATCATCAATTTAGTTTAAAGTTTTTCAAACTCATCAATCTCCCCCTTGATGACAAACATTATTAAAATTGAAATGGAAAGAAATTTTTAGAAATAAAATTGAGTATGAGTACTCCCTTTGAAGATTGAATTTCTCCCATTTCAAAATGTCACATGGCTCCCCCTTGATATATGCTATTCTTACCAAGGGAAGCACTTAACCTGTTAACAATTTAATCAAGCTTCAAGAAACAATGTTATTCAACATATTAATTTTGAAATGTTGAATGCTTGATTTATGAGCAGATTTGAATGATATACAAAACTTATTTGCTATCACAAGTTTGATTTTCGCTCAAAGTACATTGGAAAATGATTTTGCTGTTCAAATATTTTTCACTAAATCAGAGCAATCATGGTTATGGTGGAAAAAATATTTTTCATCAACATGATATATTCTTTTCAAACACAGCAACTTTCATTATTTCAAACTAAAGGAACTGCCAAAAATAAGTTCAATCATCAATCATTCTATCAAGGTAATTCACATATTTCACCAAGATAATCATCAAGTAATGGCAGTAAAAAATATAGAACCGAATGCTAAATTATCAAGACATCATCAAATCAAAACATCATCAATCATAATCCTAATGCATTTTCACAATGCATTATCCATTATCAACAAGGGTGATCATGAATTCTCAAAGAGAATTTCATCCCCTGTTTTTTTTCAGTTTCAATTTTGGATTTTTCTCCCCCTTTTGGCATCAAGGGGCATTATGTACCTGCAGCAAGAAAGCATTGACAATACAACAAAATATTCATAAGATGCCAAATAAGTCAAAGTGTCAAGAAGCAGTGAGTATCAAGTCATGCTACTACAAAAGAAAGATTGAGCCTAATCATGCCAATATCAAATAACATAAAACAACAGTCATCAATCATCTGATAGATGAAAAGCAGAGTCCTCAGCGCCTTCTTCACTATTATCGCCCAGATCCTCCTTAAGAGTTGCTAACATCAGGCCGACCCTTTCTTTACAATTTTTCCAAGCTTTCTCGCTCTTAGAGGCTTGCTTGCGAGCCTCTTTGTGAGATTGAATCATCATGTTTGCCATGTTTGAGAATTCACCCAAAATTTTTTTGATGGATTTGACTGTTTTGGAAGACTCTGGCCGGGTCTCATTGTCACTTCCGATGCAACAGATTTGCCCCCTTTGGTTCCCTTAGTCGCTCCTCCTCCTCTGATTGAGGATACTTTGTTCTCTACTGCCTCATTCAATAGATCAACTTTAAAGTATTCAAAAATTTTAGTTAAAAACATACCATAAGGCAGGTTAGCCTTTTTGGTGCTTCTAACAGAATCCCACATATGCCTAATCATAATATAGCCAAAGGATATCGGAGTAGAGGTAACCAAAGCAAATAATATGAGACAGTCAGAAAATGTTACTCGGTTGTGTGAGCCGCTTTGGGGAGTCAGAATATGGGTGATGATTCGGTGAAGCAGAGAGTTGATTGGTCCTAGAGCTTTGTGGGTTGGAATCGTTCCATGCAAGCCAGAAAGATTCTCGCAAATGTGCTGAAGAACCGTTTTGTATGAGACGCCGACTTGTGTATCCCATTTGTTTATCATGTACGCTCGCGGTCCTTCATCCTTGAAGCCCAGGGCCGCTCCAATGGTCTCAGAATCAAGGGCTATTTGAACCCTTTTGACATAGGAATGAAGAGTGTCGTCAATGAGTCGCATATTGGCGTAGAACTCTCGGACTAGGCCAGGATAAACTGGTTTCTGAATGAGAAGAAGTGGCTTCCAGTTGAGAAGTTCAAACAGAGAGGAGATGTTGATGCCTTTGTTAGTGAGAGTGTCGAGACTGACAAGGTAGGTTACACACAAATGACGTTTTTCCATAACCTCATTGTGAAACTCAAAAGAGGTACAAGAGTTGAATCTGTTCGGATCAAAGTGAGAGTGAGTCTTGCCATACTTGTTTCTGAATTCCAAGGATTCCAAATTTGGAGGTTCGGTGGTGTCATTTAGCGCAAACCCCTTGGTCTTCTGTGAGCTTTTTTCGGGGGTAGTTCTCTTTGGTGATGAAGGTGGTGGTGAATGAGTGGGCGAGGTATGAGATTCGTCCTCTTCCTCAATGTGGGGCTCCTTATTTTTCCCGCTTCTTCTTCTTCCAGAACTCTTCTGTGCTATTACTTTCTTCCTCATAGCTTCGGTGTGCTTGGTTGGGGGTGAGGGAGAAGATGAAGAAGTAGAATGTATGTGAATATGTGTGTGGGTTTGAGGGGTTGATGGTTTTTGGGAGAGAAGGATTCTTTCGCTCTTTCTTGGCGCGGTTTTCTTTTTCATGGTGATGGAAGAGTGGAATATGAAAGGTGAAGTAATCGAATTGAGTGGGGGAGAAGGAAGGTGAGAGACACATTAAATGAGGACAGGAGAGAGAATTTGGTGGAAGTAATGACCATTAGTGGACGGTTAATGACCATTATGGTGTAGTTATTACCCAAAAATGATTTTCCTTTTTATTTTTGAAATAAAAAATCTGAAAAGTTGTTGCCTTAAATCAAGGGATTAGATGGAGAGAGGGATTTGATTTGACAATAACCACTTCCAAAGATATGATGACACAGGAAGAAGATTCTTATTTCCATAGAGAGATAACTACCATAACGGCAAAGTGGGGTCAGGAATTATTAGGTGGGACCCAAAAAATTAAATCTGCGTTGCCTCCCCCTTGATCATAGCTCCTTCATCAAGCCTGCATTTTTATCTCGTCCAATCCTACGAGACAAAACTGAACAGAGTTAAAAAATTCACAAATTTTTAATGAAACTTAAATCAAACATTCCCAAACTTTTTCTCAAGGTACAGAATCTGTCTTCACAGAGGGGTTTTGTAAAAATATCAGCAATTTGGTCTTCAGATTTTACAAATTGAATATCAATAGTTCTCTTTTGCACATGTTCTCTAATGAAATGATATTTTATCTCAATGTGCTTAGTTCTTGAGTGCAGAACAGGATTTTTTGAAATGTTTATAGCACTGATATTATCACAAAATAAGGGTATACTATTGATTTTTAATTTGTAATCTTCCAATTGTGTTTTTAACCAAATTAATTGTGAGCAACATGCAGATGCGGAAATGTATTCTGCTTCAACTGTGGATAAAGCCACTGTGGCTTGCTTTTTGCTTGACCACATATTGAGTGAGCTTCCAAGGAAGCAACACATGCCGGATGTGCTTCGTCTATCCACTCTATCTCCCGCAAAATCTGCATCACAAAACCCTACTGCACAAAAGTTATCAGATTTAAGATACCATAATCCATAATCACAAGTTCCCTTATTGTATCTAATGATGCGTTTAACAGCCGTGAGATGGGATTCTTTTGGGTGAGATTGGAACCTTGAACATACACCCACACTTTGGACAATATCCGGTCTAGAGGAGGTAAGATACATGAGTGAAACTATCATTCCCCTATACTTTGTTTCATCCACATCTTGACCATCATCATCCTTTTCAAGTTTTGTGTTGGGATGCATTGGAGTACCCATTGATTTGGAATTTTCTAGGCCAAACTTTTTGATAAGCTCTTTTGCATACTTTCCTTGGTAAATAAAAGTACCACTAGGAGTTTGTTTAATTTGGAGGCCAAGAAAGAAAGTAAGTTCTCCCATTAAACTCATTTCAAACTCACTAGTCATGAGTTTTCCAAACTCTTCACACAAGGAAATGTTAGCCGATCCAAATACAATGTCATCAACATAAACTTGAACAAGGAGTATATCATCATTAGATGCTTTAATAAATAAAGTAGTGTCGGTGGTACCCCTTTGAAATTGATTTTCCAATAAGAAGGCACTAAGCCTTTCATACCAAGCTCTTGGAGCTTGTCTAAGACTATAAAGAGCCTTAGTTAGTTTGAAAACATGATTTGGAAATTCTATATGTTCAAAACCGGGGGGTTGTGCCACATACACTTCTCTATCAATAAAGTCATTAAGAAAAGCACATTTAACATCCATTTGAAACATTTTCAAACTTTTATGGGCGGCATAGGCAAGAAGCAATCTAATTGCTTCCATTCTAGCTACCGGAGCAAAAGACTCATCAAAATCTATACCCTCTTCTTGATCATAACATTGGGCCACTAATCTAGCCTTGTTACGAACAACTTGTCCATCCTCACCAAGTTTGTTTTTAAATACCCACTTAGTACCCGTTACCTTCTTACCATCCGGATAAGGTACTAATGTCCAAACCTCATTCTTGTCAAATTGAGCTAGCTCCTCTTGCATGGCCTTGACCCATGATGGATCTTCAAGAGCTTGTTTGACATTGTTGGGCTCCATTTGTGACAAGAAAGCAAAGTTACTAGGTTCGGTTTGCCTTTTGGTGGAGAATCTTGTTGTTACACCATGAGAGGGATCACCAATGATGAAGTCATGAGGATAACCCCTCATAGACTTCCATTCTCTAGGCTTTCGGACAGGTGTAGAGCTTTGATAAACTTCTGGTGGTCTCACTGTTTCAGTTGCTCGTGCCTGCTCAGGAGACAAAATGGAAATGTCTCCTCCAATCTGACGAGACAAAACCGGGCTGACAGATTCTTCATTTTGCACAGATTTGGGATTTTCTTTATTTGTTCCAGCCTCTTTACAATCTGAATCAATATCCTTCACAATACTGGGAATTAAGTTAGAATCATAAAAAGTAACATGTATGGATTCCTCTATGGTTCTATGCTCTTTGAGATAAACTCTATAGGCCTTGCTTGTGGTGGAATATCCAACAAACATTCCTTCATAGGATTTTGGATCAAACTTTCCAAGATTTTCTTTATTATTAAGCACAAAACATTTGCATCCAAAAACATGAAAGTACTTAAGATTTGGAGGGGTTCCTTTCCATAGCTCATAAGGGGTTTTCTTTAACCCTTTTCTAATGATTGTTCTATTCAAAATATAACATGCTGTGTTCACAGCTTTAGCCCACAAAAATTTAGGAATCTCATTCTCACATAGCATAGCCCTAGTCATCTCTTGAAGCCTTCTATTCCTTCTTTCAACCACCCCATTTTGTTGGGGGGTTCTAGGGCATGAAAAATTATGAGAAATCCCTAAGTCATCACAGAATTTTTTAAAATCTTGATTTTCGAATTCTCTTCCGTGATCACTTCTCAAATGGGCAATTTTCAAATCCTTTTCATTTTGAATTTTCTTACAAAGGGTGGAAAAAGCATGAAAAGCATCATTCTTATGGGCAAGAAAAAGTACTCAACCAAATCTAGAGTAATCATCTACCACCACAAGGCCATAGTGTTTACCTCATAAACTTTGAGCTCTAGTAGGACCAAAAAGATCAATATGTAACAACTCCAATGGCCTTTTGGTTGAGATTCCATCTTTTGATTTAAAAGAAGATTTTACTTGTTTACCCAATTGACAAGCATCACAAGTAAGATCCTTATCAAACTTGATGTTTGGAATTCCTCTAACCAAATTCCTTTTGACTAGCTTAGAAATTTGGTACATGCTAGCATGTCCCAACTTTCTATGCCAAAGCCATTTTTCATATTCAAAAGATGTAAAGCATGTTACATTTTGTTCCTTTAAATCCTCAAGAGTTAATCCATACACATTGCTGCATCTTTTAGCTTCAAAAAGAACATCCCCAGTTTTCTCACAAACAACTAAACAAACAAATTTCTTAAAAATAACTTCAAAACCCAAATCACATAATTGACTAACACTAAGTAAATTATGTTTCAAGCCATGTACAAGAAGGACATCATTTATACAAGATGAGAAACTTTTACCTACTTTCCCAACAGCCACAATTTTTCCTTTTGCATCATCACCGAATGTGACAAGTCCTCCATCATAGTCATCAAGCTTTATGAAGAAGGTTGTCTTTCCGGTCATATGCCTAGAGCACCCGCTATCCATATACCACATATTTTCCTTCTGTTTGGATGTTAGGCACACCTACAAAACAAGCTTAAGTGACCTTAGGTATCCAAATCTTTTTGGATCCTTTTACGTTAAACCATCTTCTATGTCCTAAGCCATTGTAATCAAAAACAATTTTATAAACCTTATCACCAATCATTCTTTCACCAAAAAAACATTGAATGGGAAAGTGTCCATTTCGGTTGCATAGTCTACAAAATCTTGGAGTTGCTGTTTTGTTAAAGTAGGTTGGGTCTTGATACCTTGTATCATTTGAAGATGAGGCAATATTTTCAAAATGAGATTTTTCAGATTTATAAAACCCCAACCCAGCCTTATCATAAAGAGAATTTTGACTAGCCAAGATTTGATTCAGATTTTCAGAACTTTGGGTGAACTTGGCTAAGTCTTCCTTTAGTCTTTTAACCTCTTTAAGCAACTCTTCATTTTGCTTAAAACAATCCACATATGCAAGAACGGAATGATTACTTTCACAGCTCTTAATTTGTGCTCTTAACTGCTTATTCTCTTCAACAAGATCACAAGCAGTTTCGGCCTCTCTCACTTTTTGTTTTAAAAAACTGTTTTCAGCCTTAAGAATGGTGATTTGTTGTTCAAGTTCTTGATTTTCCAGCAGAAAACATCTTATTTTTTCAGAGAGGTGGTCTATCATAAGATGAAGATCTTCAGTGTTAGGATTATGAAAAACTACCTGATCTATGTGATCTGCCATGAGACAAGATTGTGACTTGGTCTCGGATTCCTCATCATCATCATCATCCGAGTCATTTTCCGAATCTTCCCATGAAGCCATCAGTCCCTTCTTCTTTCCTCTTTTCAGCTTTTCCTCCTTCTTTAACTTGGGACAATCAGATTTGAAATGCCCCATTTCCTTGCAGTTGTAACAGGTTACTTTGCTAAGGTCTTTCTTCACTTTCCTTGAGCTGCTGCCTTTGCCTTTGAGCTTCATCATTTTCCTGAATTTTTTGGCAAATAACACAAATTCATGTTCAAAGGAGTTATCACTGGATTCATCATCCAGAGGGTTAGTCATAGAAGAGAAAGCAATTCCTTTCTTTTTTGAATCTTTTTTCAAATAGGTGTTTTCAAAAGCAAGAAGATTTCCTCTCAAATCATCAACTGTCATAGAATCTAAGCCACTGCTCTCATAAATAATTAGAGCTTTTGTTTCCCACTCTTTTGTGAGACATCTCAGCACTCTCCTTACTAGCACAGATTCAGAATGTGTAATTCCCAGAGCATCTAAGCCAACAATGATGGCATTGAACCGTTCGAACAGTTCATCAATAGACTCTCCTTCCTTCATTGCAAACATTTCATATTCTCTATTTAGCATGTCTGTCCGAGTCTTCTTTACAATGGTGGTTCCTTCATGAGTGATTTGTAGCTTGTCCCAGATTTCCTTTGCTGTTGTACATCGTGATACCCGTCGGTATTCCTCGAAGCTGATAGCACAGTTGAGCAGGTTTACTGCCTTGGCATTTAACTCCACCTTCTTCCTATCTTCCTCGGTCCAGCTTGCTTCTGGTTTGAGAGAGACTATTCCTTCAGCACTTGTGTTAGTTGGAAATTGAGGGCCTTCTAAGATGATCTTCCAAAGTCTGTAGTCCAATGCTTGTACAAATATCTTCATCCTCTCCTTCCAATAGGTATAATTTTTTCTATTGAAAAGAGGAGGTCTGTTGCTTGATTGTCCTTCAGTCAGATTATAGGACACCACATTTGCACCACTGTTTTCTGCCATAAGGATCTTTACTCCAAGCTGCAAAGCTTGATCTCTTTGAGACCAAGCTCTGATACCAATTGATGGTTTCAGTGGCTAAGAGAAGGGGGGGTTGAATCTTAGCCCCCTTTTTGCTTGATAACCCTTGCTGGACTTAGAGGAGACTTTTCTGTTTTTAGCTCATCACTTTACACGAGACTTTTTCTTTTGTCTCGTCCCTAGCCACGAGACTTTTCTTTTTGTCTCGTCACTTGGCACGAGATAATTTTGGTTTTTGCTCCTGTGCAGTAGAAACAGAAATGTAGAAGAGAAGAGTAGAAGATTACACCCAGATATATCCTGGTTCAGCTGCTAAGTGCAGTGCAGCCTACATCCAGTCTCCATCACAAACATGATGGAATTTCATTATAATCAATCTGATTACAAACTGTAAAGTGCTAACCCAACTTACAAGGGGATTCCCACAGAATCATGAAAAACAACATAGATGAACAAAAGAACTCTAAGACATCTTTTGCACTCTCTGCCTTTTTCCGCTCTATGGCTTTTTCATACAAACCTTACTGTTTGTCTTTTTCCATGAGACTCAAGACATGACAAAATTAAACAGAAAAATACTAAACAGAATACATTGAAGGAGAAGAAAATCTGTAAGCTTAGGTAGCTCTGAGAATCCTGTACCTTGCACTCTCAATGCTTACTTCTAACTCCTTGCTCCTACCAGTGGCTGTTCCCCCTTTTTATAGAAGAGAGAAGCCTCCACACTTGAAGCCAAAAATCCAAGCCAACTTCTTCTTCCTTCAAGAAACTGGTTCGGCCACACAGAGAGAGAAGAGATAACCATGCAATAACCAACATGCAATTACCTCTAGTCCTTCCTTGGTCATCACTCTTCATCAATCCGAGCTCTCCATCATTGGCTTGCTCTCCAAGATGGATTTATGGCCCTTGATACTTCATGATGATGATGACTTCATCTGCTTCAATCTCTGCCTCTACCATCACTTCGCCACTCTAGCTACTTCCTGTGGTGGTTGAACAGAATCAAAGACAAGCCATCTCCTCCAAGAATCTCCCCTTGCTGGCCGAGATCTTCTTCTTCCCTTTGGAGAATAAAGAACCCAAGATTACCTCACCAAATCTATCCATGTTTGGTGACAATCTTAGCCACAGCTCTTTTTTATTTTAGTATGTTTTCTTACCATCATTAGCTTGATGGTTTTGATGCATGCAACTTCTTCTTTTTCTTGATAGATGAACATAGAATTCATAGTTTTCTGGACAAGGACCGAAGAAGAAGAGAGAAAGAGATGAGAGAGAAGAAATTGTGAAAGAAAAAAACAATCAAGTGTTTGAATAAATTAATTCAAATGAGTTGCTTTTACTTCCCTAGCTAGAGTGGCGTGTAACACTATGGCCATCAATCAATTCAGCTGCAACTTTCTCTCTTATGGTTCCCATGCAATAAATGACAATGTAATGAATTTTGGAATCCATCACATGGTGAAGTGCTTGGATCCATTGGAAGCATTTTTGCTTTCTTTTTCATTTGTTTCGGATCATGCATGAGGAACTCTCATCAAATGTGAAGTTGGGCTTAGTTGCAACAACATTTAATTTCTGGCCCAATAATAACATTTGCTTTCCTGATAAAATTTGGATCAAGCAATGAGCAAATGGGAAAGCATTCTTTGGGCTTTGAAGTAATAAGATTTATTCCTGCCCAACATCTATTATAACCATTCAGCCAAAATGTAAGAAACATTAAACAAGGCTGATTGCAAGTTTTAATTTTGGGCTTGCTGTATTTTCATTAATTCTCAGCCCAATAAAAACCTGCACATCAAAATTAATTTAATTAATATATCAATCAAAATTAGATTAATAATTTTGCTGTTAATAATGTTTGATCATCATCAATTTAGTTTAGAGTTTTCCAAACTCATCAATTAGGAATAATAATTTGGTTCTATGCAGAAACCAAAAAATTAGAAAAATTGACATTGGACCATGTTCATACACTGGCCCAACACTAAGACCCAGGTCCAAATACACCAAAAGGCCCAATCCAAAGATTGGCCTTCGTTATTCACCGACCTCTTTAGAAGAGGTCGGACTCAACACAGACTTCTTTCCAAAGAAGTCGGGTTCAAGAGATAGCTGGCAGATAACACTTATTCAAATAAGTAACTGCTCCTAAAATCTCTCAACTCACTTCTAGAAACCATATCCCAACAATCCCTAAATAAAGGGACGGTTATCCACCTAAAAAGGTGGCACTACTCCAACGGTGGTTATTGGTTCACCACTATAAATACACTGACACCCCTCAGGTATCTCTAAGTCCCAATACTCTCTAGACCTGCTCACACTCTTGCTGACTTAGGCATCGGAGTGTCTTTGCAGGTACCACCCCCCACTCGTTCATACTCGCAAGTCGGACGGAGGCCCCAAGGCGCAGACCCACTCGAAGGCTTCCTTTCTCAGACGATTGGGCCAACCTAGCGAGTCCAGCCCACCATCTCCGGTTACCCATCGTAACAGACCGCCAAATTGACTAAGAACCGATCGGTCAAACCGTTTTGATAGCTACTGATGTTCTAAGTCTGTAATCATTATCCAACCAATTCGGGAGTGGATCCTCTTCAGTAAAGAAAAAATTGAATGGTGTCAATTGTTTAATTTCACCATTCGTTGCTCTCTCTCATATTTATCTTTAATTCCACTTATAAAATTAATAGTAAAAAATCACACTTTATGTTTTTAGATGTTAAAACAAATTGAGAGGATTCATTTTCCAACCAACCCTAACTCCATTACTTCACACAATGACGCAGCACACACGTCCTCCCATCCAGAAATATTATTATATTGTAAATAAATAAATTATGCAAAATACATAAATATATTTGATAAATATAGTCCTATAATAATATATATCATTAGAGTTAAAATATATGTATGTTAATATATATGACGTCATGTTATAAAAAAAATTAAATATACACATTATTTAGATTTTATTTATT
>NC_029794.2:2080930-2083079 GCF_000816755.2 Arachis ipaensis | reverse complement strand
AAATTTTATTTATTTATTAATTTTAATTATGGTTGGTCTAATTTTTTTATTTTTATCTTTATTTATATTCAAGCACAGAAAATTTTAAAATTGAAAAAATTAGTCTCTTCATAACGGTATAGTCAGCTGGTGTTCTATTATGTTTCTCAAATAGAAAGAGTAAACTGTAAATTATTTTTAATGTTGACATTAATAGACAGATAGTGGCCAAAAACACAAACATTCCATCTTTTAGTAGGTGAATGTACAATCACTCTGGAGGATGTGACACACATCTATGGTCTCTCGACTAACGGTCGTGCTGTAAGTGAAAAAACAGGTAGTAGTTTTGTCTACTTAGTCGATGAATGTGTGGCCATAACTTCGAGATACCACTGGGCGAAAACGATTATATATCTAGTGCGATCAAACTGTCATGGATCAGACAAATTCGTGATACGGAGGTGTTGGACACTCTAGAGTCTGTGTAATGCTATGTTCGTTATCACATATTCTGCTTAATTGAAACCATTTTGTTTTCTGACAAGTCGACATCGATGGTGAGCTGCAAGTATTTGCTCTTGTTGAGGAATTTTACGAAAATCAATTTTTACAGTTGGGAATCGACGAATTTGGCATATTTGTCTAAATTGTTGTTCCGGATCTCGCCTTATTATACAAAGAATATGGATAGTCTACTAGTGTTGTTGCATGTCTGGACAATATATTGTTGTACGCAACATACATAAATATATTATTATTTATATATATAGTTTTATGATAAGATTGAAAAAATTGGTGCTCTCAGTTAGGCCCGTTTATTTCTAAGAACAGGACATAACAAGACACTAAAAATAGGATAGAACAAGATATTGATGGACAAAGATACAAAATTTTGTGTTCTTGTATTCTGTTTGGTGATAAACTAGAACAAATTGGCTAAATTTTATTTATTAATTTATTTATTAATTTTAATTATGGTTAGTCAATTTTTTTTTTCATATTTAGGCACATAGAGTTTTAAGATTAAAAAAATTGGTCATTTAAAATGATATAGTCAGTTGGTGATGAAAACATTACGAAAAATCGGGTTCTATCATATTTCTCAAATAGAAAGAGTGAACTGTAAATCATCCCTAATGACGGCATTAATAGATAGACGGTGGCCGAAAACACATAAGTTTCATCTTTTAGTGGAAGAATGTACAATTACTCTCGAGGATGTGGCACACATTTATGGTCTCCCGAATAACGATCGTGTTGTAAGTGGAAGAACAGATATTAGTTTTTTTCACCTAGGTCGACGATTGCATGGTCAACTTCGAGATATTGCTGGGCAAAAACAATCATGTATCTAGCATGATCAAGCTGTCATGGATTAGACAAATTCATTATACGAAAACGTTGGACACTCTAGAGTCTATGCAATCCTGTGTCCATTTGTCATATATTATGATTAATTGGGACTACTTTGTTTTCTAACAAGTCGACATTGATGTTGAGCTGCAAGTACTAGCCCTTGTTGAGAAATTTTGCAAAAATCAATTCTTACAATTGGAAATCGGCGTGTTTGGCATATTTGTATATATAAGTCGTTGTACCGAGTCTTGCATTATGATACAAAGGACATAGATGATCCACTAGGCTGCGTTTGTTTTCAATGACGGGATATTGAGACAGGGACATGGAGACATAAAATCGTGTTTGACAGATGAGACATGGACAAATACATTGTGTCAAAAGACACTGAATTAATATATTTTGTGTCAATCCTGACAGAAGAACACAGAGATACTAATAAAGGACACAACTTATTTTTTATTTGTTCTTTTATTATTTTTGTTAATTTTTTTTATTATTATATTTTTCTTCTCAAATTTTTAGATGAAAAAAAAGAGAACAAATTAAATTTTCAAAATTTGTTATAATTTATCACCAAACAAAATACAAAAAAACAAAATTTTGTATTTCTGTATTTTGTGTCTTATTTTTAGTGTCTTGTCTTATTCTCTTCTTATAAACAAACTAGCCCTATATTATTGTATGTCTGTCCATGAAAGCAAATAATTAAATGCACAATAAAATTATATAAAAAAAAAGAAAAAAAAGTTTTTGGAAGATATATTGAATGCACAATAGAATTATATATACAAATATTTCTCATGTTGTA